>NW_027309841.1:300000-507805 GCF_047496795.1 Chiloscyllium punctatum | reverse complement strand
GAGAGAGGGGGACAGAGAGAGGGGGGACAGAGAGAGAGGGGGACAGAGAGAGAGGGGGACAGAGAGAGGGGGGACAGAGAGAGAGGGGGACAGAGAGAGGGGGACAGAGAGAGTGGGGACAGAGAGAGGGGGACAGAGAGAGAGGGGGGACAGAGAGAGAGAGGGGGACACAGAGAGAGGGGGACAGAGAGAGGGGGGACAGAGAGAGAGGGGGACAGAGAGAGGGGGGACGGAGAGAGGGGGACAGAGTGAGAGGGGGACAGAGAGAGAGGGGGACAGAGAGAGAGGGGGACAGAGAGAGCGGGGACAGAGAGAGAGGGGGACAGAGAGAGGGGGGACCGAGAGAGAGGGGGACAGAGAGAGGGGGGACAGAGAGAGAGGGGGACAGAGAGAGAGGGGGACAGAGAGAGGGGGGACAGAGAGAGAGGGGGACAGAGAGAGGGGGACAGAGAGAGTGGGGACAGAGAGAGGGGGGACAGAGAGAGAGGGGGACAGAGAGGGGGGGACAGAGAGAGGGGGGACAGAGGGGGGGGACAGAGAGAGAGGGGGAAGAGAGAGAGGGGGACAGAGAGAGAGGGGGACAGAGAGAGAGGGGGACAGAGAGAGAGGGGGACAGAGAGGGGGGGACAGAGAGAGGGGGGGCAGAGAGGGGGGGACAGAGAGAGAGGGGGAAGAGAGAGAGGGGGACAGAGAGAGAGGGGGACAGAGAGAGGGGGGACAGAGAGAGGGGGGACAGAGAGGGGGGGACAGAGAGAGGGGGGACAGAGAGAGGGGGGACAGAGTGGAGGGGACATAGAGAGAGGGGGAAGAGAGAGAGGGGGACAGAGAGAGAGAGGGGGACAGAGAGAGGGGGGACAGAGAGAGGGGGGACAGAGAGAGGGCGGATAGAGAGAGGGGGAAGTAGAGGGGGTGAGAGAGGGGGAAGAGAGAGAGTGGCACAGGGAATGGGGGAGATAGAGGGGGTCAGAGATGGGGACAGAAAAAGTGGGAGGTAGAGGGGGTCAGAGAGATGGGCACAGAGAGAGGGGCACAGAGAGTGGGGGAGATAGAGGGGGACAGAGAGACATAGGCAGAGAGAGATCGGGGCAGAGAGAGTGGGACAGTGTGAGAGGGTCAGAGAGAGAGAGGGGGACAGAGAGAGGGGGGGACAGAGAGAGGGGGGGACAGAGAGAGGGGGGACAGAGAGAGGGGGACAGAGAGAGGGGCACAGAGAAAGGGGGGCAGAGAGAAGGGAAGATAGAGGGGGTCAGAGAGAGGGGGACAGAAAAGGCGGAGGTAGAGGGGGTCTGAGAGAGGGGGGATAGAGGGGGACAGAGAGTGGGGGGACAGAGAGAGGGGGGACAGAGAGAGGGGGGAAAGAGAGGGAGGGACATAGAGAGGGGGGACAGAGAGAGGGGGACAGAGAGAGGGGCACAGAGAAAGGGGGGCAGAGAGAGGGCGACAGAGAGTGGGAGGACAGAGGGGGGGCAGAGAGAGGGGGTGACAGAGAGAGAGGGGGGACAGAGAGAGGGGGATAAAGAGAGGGGGAGAGAGAGAGACGGGACAGGGAAAGGGGGCAGAGAGAGGGGGACAGAGAGTGGGGGAGAGAGAGAGGGGTGATAGAGAGAGGAGGACAGAGAGAGGAAGGGGTGTCAGAGAGAGGGGGCAGAGAGGGTGGATAGATAGAGGCAGGACAGAGGGGGGGACAGAGAGAGGAGGGCAGAGAGTGGGGGAGATAGAGGTGGCGAGAGAGAGGGGGACAGTGAGAGAGGGACAGAGAGAGAGGGGGACAGAGAGAGGGGGGCAGAGAGAGAGGGGGCAGAGAGGAGGGGACAGAGAGAGAGGGGGTAGGGAGAGGGGGACAGAGAGAGCGGGTCAGAGAGAGGGCAACAGAGAGAGTGGGACAGGGAGTGGGGAGATACGGGGGACAGAGAGAGAGAGGGGTAGAGAGAGTTGGAGAGAGTGAGGGGACAGAGAGAGAGGGAACAGAGAGAGAGGGGGAAAGAGAGAGAGGGGGATAGAGAGAGGGCGACAGAGAGAGGGGGGACAGAGAGAGGGGGAGGTAGAGGGGATCACAGAGAGGGGTACAGAAAAATTCGCAGGTAGAGGGGGTGAGAGAGAGGGGTGATAGAGAGTGAGAGGAGAATAGAGAGAGAGAGGGGACAGAGACAGGGTGACAGAGAGGGGGGACAGAGAGAGGGGGAGGTAGAGGGGATCACAGAGAGGGGTACAGAAAAATTCGCAGGTAGAGGGGGTGAGAGAGAGGGGTGATAGAGTGGGGGACAGAGAGGGGGGGCAGAGAGTGGGGGACAGAGAGAGGGGTACAGAGTGGGGGTGAGAGAGGAGGTCAGAGAGTGGGGGGATGGAGAGAGTGGGGGACAGAGAGAGAGGGAACAGAGAGAGAGGGGGAACAGAGAGAGAGGGGGAAAGAGAGAGGGGGACAGAGAGAGGGGGGACAGAGAGAGGGGGGACAAAGAGTGGGGGGATAGAGAGAGGGGGCAGAGGGAGGGAGGCAGAGACAGGGGGACAGAGAGAGGGCGAGATAGAGGGGGACAGAGAGAGAGAGGGGGGGACAGAGAGAGGGGGGACAGAGAGAGGGGGGGACAGAGAGAGGGGGACAGAGAGAGGGGGCAGAGAGTGAAGGACAGAGAGTGGGGGACAGAGAGGAGGAGTACAGAGTGGGGGTGAGAGAGGAGTTCAGACAGTGGCGGGATGGAGAGAGTGGGGGACAGAGAGAGGGGGACAGAGAGAGGCGGGTGGGAGAGAGCGCGGGACAGAGAGAGGGAGGGGGGACAGAGAGAGGGGGACAGAGCGAGGGGGACAGAGCGAGAGGGGGACAGAAAATGTCGGAGGTTGAGGGGGTCAGAGAGAGGAGGACAGAGAGGGGGACAGAGTGAGGGGTATAAAGTGGAGGTGAGAGAGGGGGTCAGAGATTGCGGGGATGGAGAGTGTTGGGGACAGAGAGAGAGGTGACAGAGAGAGAGGGGGACAGAGAGAGAGAGGGGGACAGAGTGAGAGGGGACAGAGAGAGAGGGGGACAGAGAGAGAGGGCGACAGAGAGAGAGGGGGACAGAGAGAGAGGGGACAGAGAGAGAGGGGGACAGACAGGGGGGATAGAGGGAGGGGGACAGAGAGAGAGGGGGACAGAGAGAGGGGGCAGAGGGAGGGCGACAGAGAGAGAAGGACAGAGAGAGGGGGACAGAGAGAGGGGGACAGAGAGAGGGTCAGACAGAGGGGGTCAGAGAGAGGGGGTCAGAGAGAGGGTGCAGAGGGAGGGCGACAGAGAGAGGGGGATAGGGAGAGGGGGACAGAGAGAGGGGGACAGAGAGAGGCGGGTGGGGGACAGAGAGTGGGTCAGACTGAGGGGGTCAGAGAGAGGGGGTCAGAGAGAGGGTGCAGAGGGAGGGCGACAGAGAGAGGGGGACAGAGAGAGGGGGACAGAGAGAGGCGGGTGGGATAGAGCGCGGGACAGAGGGGGGGACAGAGAGAGGGGGACAGAGAGAGAGGCGTGTGCGAGAGAGAGGGGGTCAGAGAGAGGCGGGTGGGAGGGAGTGCAGGACAGTGATAGAGGGGGAGAGAGAGTGGGGGACAAAGAGGGGTGATAGAGGGAGGCGGGTGAGAGAGAGAGAGGAGCAGAGAGAGGGGGTCAGAGAGAGGGGGACAGAGAGAGGTGGACAGAGAGAGAGGGACAGAGAGAGGGTGACAGAGATAGAGGGGGACAGAGAGAGGGGGACAGAGAGAGAAGGCACAGAGAGAGGGGGAAAGAGAGAGGGGGACAGAGAGAGTGGTACAGAGAGATGGTTACAGAATGGGGGTGAGAGAGGGGGTCAGAGAGTGGAGGGAAGGAGAGAGTGGGTCACAGAGATAGAGGGGACAGAGAGGGTGGGGGCAGAGAGGGAGGGGGCAGAGAGAGGGCGAAGAGAGGGGGGACAGAGAGTGGGGGAGACTGAGGGGGGACAGAGAGAGGGGGACAGAGAGACGGGGACAGAGAGACGGGGGGATTGAGGGGGACAGAGAGAGGGGGACAGAGAGAGGGGGACAGAGAGAGGTGGGACAGAGAGAGAGGGGGGACAGAGAGAGGGGGACAGAGAGACGGGGACAGAGAGAGAGGGACAGAGAGAGAGGGGGACAGAGAGAGGGGGACAGAGAGAGGGGGACAGAGAGAGAGGGGGACAGAGAGAGGGGGACAGAGAGACGGGGACAGAGAGAGGGGGACAGAGAGAGAGGGGGACAGAGTGAGAGGGACAGAGAGAGGGGGACAGAGAGAGGGGGACAGAGAGAGAGGGACAGAGAGAGGGGGACAGAGAGAGGGGGACAGAGAGAGGGGGACAGAGAGAGGGGGACAGAGAGAGAGGCGGACAGAGAGAGGGGGACAGAGAGAGAGGGACAGAGAGAGGGGGACAGAGAGAGGGGGACAGAGAGAGAGGGGGGCAGAGAGAGGGGGGAAAGAGAGAGGGGGACAGAGAGAGGGGGGACAGAGAGAGGGGGACAGAGAGAGTGGGACAGAGAGAGTGGGACAGAGAGATGTTTACAGAGTTGGGGTGAGAGAGGGGGTCAGAGAGTGGGGGGATGGAGAGAGTGGGGCACAGAAATAGAGGGGACAGAGAGGGTGGGGGGCAGAGAGGGAGGGGGAAGAGAGAGGGCGAAGAGAGGGGGGACAGAGCGCGGGGAGACTGAGGGGGGACAGAGAGAGGGGGACAGAGAGACGGGGACAGAGAGAGGGGGACAGAGAGAGAGGGGGACAGAGAGAGGCGGACAGAGAGAGGGGGACAGAGAGAGGGGAACAGAGAGAGGGGAACAGAGAGACGGGGGGATTGAGGGGGACAGGGAGATGGCGTCAGAGAGAGAGGGGGACAGAGAGAGAGGGGGACAAAGAGGGGGGATAGAGGGAGACGGGTGGGAGAGAGAGGGGGACAGAGAGAGAGGGGGACAAAGAGGGGGGATAGAGGGAGACGGGTGGAAGAGAGAGGGGTCAGAGAGTGGGCCAGACAGAGGGGGTCTGAGTGAGTGGGACAGAGAGAGGGCAACAGAGAGAGGGCGAAAGAGAGAGGGGGACAGAGAGACGGGGACAGAGAGAGGGGGACAGAGAGAGGGGGGGGACAGAGAGAGTGGGACAGAGAGAGGGGGACAGAGAGAGGGGGACAGAGAGAGGGGGATAGAGAGAGGAGACAGAGAGAGGAGACAGAGAGAGGAGACAGGGAGAGGAGGGTAGAGAGAGAGGTGAGTGTGAGGCGGAGGAGTCAGAAAGAGGCGGGTGGGAGGGAGAGCGGGACAGAGAGAGAGGGGGGAGAGAGAGAGGGGGGACAGAGAGGGGGGATAGAGGGACGGGGGACAGAGAGATGGGGGACAGAGAGATGGGGACAGAGACGGGGGGACAGAGAGAGAGGGGCGACAGAGAGAGAGGGGGGACAGAGAGAGAGGGGGTCAGAGAGAGGGGGACAGAGGGACGGGGGACAGAGAGATGGGGGACAGAGAGATGGGGACAGAGACGGGGGGACAGAGAGAGAGGGGCGACAGAGAGAGAGGGGGGACAGAGAGAGAGGGGGTCAGAGAGAGGGGGGACAGAGAGAGAGGGGGACAGAGAGAGAGGGGGACAGAGAGAGGGGGGACAGAGAGAGGGGGGGACAGAGAGAGGGGGATAGAGAGAGGAGACAGAGAGAGGAGACAGAGAGAGGAGACAGGGAGAGGAGGGTAGAGAGAGAGGTGAGTGTGAGGCGGAGGAGTCAGAGAGAGGCTGGTGGGAGGGAGAGCGGGACAGAGAGAGAGGGGGAGAGAGAGAGGGGGGACAGAGAGGGGGGATAGAGGGAGGTGGGTGGGAGAAAGGGAGTCATAGAGAGGGGGACAGAGAGAGGGCGACAGAGAGAAGGCAACGGAGAGAGTGGGTCAGATAGAGGGGGACAGAGAGAGAGGGGATAAAGATAGAGGGGGCACAGAGAGGGCGACAGAGAAAGGGCGACAGAGAGAGAGGGGGTCAGAGAGAGGCAGTGTCAGAGGGGGAGGTAGAGGGGGCCAGAGAGAGGGGGAGATAGAGGGGGACAGAGAGGGGGGACAGAGATTGGGGCCAGAGGGTGGGGGACAGAGAGAGGGGTACAGAGTGGGGGTGAGAGAGTGGGTCAGAGGGTGGTGGGGGACAGAGAGGGGGGGACAGAGAGGGGGGACAGAGAGAGAGAGGGGCAGAGAGGGGGGCGGACATAGGGGACAGAGAGAGGGGACAGAGAGAGGGCGAGATAGAGGGGGACAGAGAGAGGTGGTCAGAGAGAGGGGGACAGAGTGAGGGGGCAGAGAGAGAGGGGGACAGAGTGAGTGGGTCAGAGAGAGGCGGGTGGGAGAGTGCGTGGGACAGAGCAAGAGGGGAACAGAGAGAGAGGGGGACAAAGAAGGGGGATAGAGGGAGACAGGTGGGAGAGAGAAGGGGACAGAGAGTGGGGGACAGAGAGAGGGGCGACAGAGAGAGGTGCGACAGAGAGAGGGGGATAGAGAGAGGGGGATAAAGAGAGGGGAACAGAAAAAGTCGGAGGTAGAGGGGGTCAGAGAGAGGGGGAGATAGAGGGCGACAGAGAGAGGAGGACAGAAAGGGGGACAGAGTGTGGGGGACAGAGACTGGAGGACAGAGAGAGGGGTATAGAGTGGGGGTGAGAGAGGGGGTCAGAGAGAGGCGGGTGGGAGAGAGAGTGGACAGAGAGAGAGGGGAACAGAGAGAGGAGAACAAGGGGGGGATAGATGGAGGTGGGAGAGAGAGGGGGACAGAGAGAGGGCGACAGACAGGGGGTCAGAGACCGGGGAGAGAGAGAGGCGGGTGGTAGAGAGAGGGGGTCATAGAGAGGGTGACAGAGAGAGTGGGTCAGATAGAAGGGGACAGAGAGAGGGGGACAGAGAGAGGGGGACAGAGAGAATGTGGACAGAGAGAGAGGGGGACAGAGAGAGGGGGACAGAGAGAGAGGGGGTCAGAGGGCATGGGACAGAGAGAGAGGCGGGTGGGAGAGAGAGGGGATCAGAGAGAGGTGGGTGGGTGGGAGAGCGGGACAGAGAGAGGGGGACAGATAGAGGGCGACAGAGAGAGTGGGTCAGAGAGAGAGGGACAGAGAGAGAGGGGGACAGAGAGGGGGGAAGATAGAGGGCGACAGAGAGGGGGACAGAGAGCGGGGGTAAAGAGGGAAGGGGGACAGAGAGAGAGGGGGACAAAGAGGGGGGATAGAGGGAGATGGGTGGGAGAGAGGGGGGGGACAGAGAGTGGGTGAGATAGATGGGTTCAGAGAGAGGGGGATAGAGAGAGGGGGTCAGAGAGAGGTGGGTGGGAGGGAGAGCGGGACGGAGAGAGGGCGACAGAGAGAGTGGGTCAGAGAGAGGGGGACAGAGAGAGAGGGGGGACAGAGAGAGAGGGGGACAGAGAGGGGGGACAGAGAGAGAGGGAAAAGAGAAATGGGGGACAGAGAAATGGGGGACAGAGTGGGGAGGACAGAGAGAGAGGGGGACAGAGACAGGGGGACAGAGAGAAGGGAACAGAGAGAGTGGGCAGAGAGGGACAGAGAGAGGGGGTCAGAGACAGAGTGTGGGGGACAGAGAGAGAGGACAGAGAGAGGGACAGAGAGAGAGGGGGTCAGATAAAGGGCGACAGAGAGAGGGGGGGACAGAGAGAGGGGGGGTCAGAGAGTGGGGGGACAGAAAGTGGGGGAGGTACAGGGGTTCAGAGACAGGGGAACAGAAAGAGAGGAGGACAGTGAGAGGAGGAGGGGGTTCAGAGAGGGTTGGGACAAAGAGGATGGACAGATAGAGGCGGGATAGAGAGGGGGGACAGAGAGAGGGGGAACAGCTAGAGGGAGGGACAGAGAGAGAGAGGGGGGACAGAGAAAGGGGGGGAGAGAGGGAGTGGAGAGAGGGAGGGGGGGACAGAAAGACGATGACAGAGATGGGGGAGAGAGAGGGGGACAGAGAGAGGAGGGACACAGAGAGGGGGGACGGGGGGGCAGAGAGACAGTGACAGAGAGGGGGCGGAGAGAGGGCGACATAGAGAGGGGTCAGAGAGAGGGGGACAGAGAGAGGGGACAGGGAGTGTGGGACAGAGAGAGGGGGGGACAGAGAGAGGGGTCAGAGAGCGGGGGACAGAGAGAGGAGGACATAGAGGGGGACAGAGAGAGGGTGACAGAGAGGGGGACAGAGAGAGGGGGAAAGAGAGTGGGGGACAGAGAGAGGGGACAGAGAGAGGGGTAAAGAGTGGGAGAGAGAGGGGGTCAGAGAGAGGGGGACAGAGAGTGGGGGATGGAGAGAGTGGGGGACAGAGAGAGAGAGGGTGTCAAAGAGAGAGGGGCAGAGAGAGACGGAGCAGAGAGAGGGGGCAGAGAGCGGGGGAGAGATAGAGGGAAAGAGAGAGAGGGCGACAGAGAGAGGGGGACAGAGAGAGGGGGGTTCAGAGAGAGCGGGACAGAGAGAGGGGGCAGAGAGAGCGCGGGACAGAGAGAGGGGGACAGAGAGAGGGGGCAGAGAGAGAGCCGGACTGAGAGCGAGGCGGGGACAGAGAGAGGGGAAGACAGAGATGGTCAAAGGGAGGGGGACAGAGAGAGGGGCACAGAGAGTCGGTGAGATAGAGGGGACAGAGAGATGGGGTGGACAGAGAGTTGGGGAGACTGAGAGTGGGGGGGCATGGGGGTAGAGAGAGGGGCAGAGAGGGGGTGACAGAGAGAGGGGGGACAGAGAGAGGGCGACAGAGAGAGTGCCACAGAGAGTGGGGGAGATAGAGGGGGTCAGAGAGAGGGGGACAGAGGGAGGGTGATATAGAGGGGGACTACGAGAGAAGGAGTCAGAGACAGAGGGGGACTGTGAGAGGGGGGGCAGAGAAATGGCGACAGAGAGACGGTGACAGAGAGAGTGGGGGACAGAGAGAGAGGGGCAGAGAGAGGGCAACAGAGAGAGGGGGACAGAGAGAAAAGGGGGCAGAAAGAGAGGGGGACAGAGAGAGAGGGGCAGAGAGAGATGGGGCAGACAGAAGGGGACAGAGTGAGGGGGCAGAAAGAGAGGGTCAGAGAGGGGGACAGAGAGACGGAGATATAGAGGGGGACAAAAAGAGGGGACAGAGAGTGAGGGACAGAGAGAGGAGTACAGAGTGGGGGAGAGAGAGGGAATCAGAGAGATGGGGGCAGAGAGAGGGCGACAGAGAGAGGGGGACAGAGAGTGGGGGGGACGGAGAGTTGGGGGGACGGAGAGAGGTGGGGACAGAGAGAGAGGGGAACAGAGAGAGAGAGGGACAGAGCGAGATGTGGACAGAGAGAGAAGGACAGAGAGAGGAGGTCAGAGAGAGAGGAGGACAGAGAGAGAGGAGGACAGAGAGAGGCAGGTAGAAGGGAGAGAGGGGCAGAGAGAGGGCGACAGAGAGAGGCACCGAGAGTGGGGGAGATAGATGGGGTCAGAGAGAGGGGGAGACAGACAGTGGGGAGATGGAGAGAGTGTGGGACAGAGAGATAGAGAGAGAGAGGGGGTCAGAGAGGGGGACAGGGAGAGACGGAGCAGAGAGAGAGGGCGAAAGAGAGGGGCGCAGAGAGCGGGGTAGAGATAGAGGGGACAGAGAGAGGTGGACAGATAGAGGTGACAGAGAGAGGGGGACAGAGAGAGGAGGCAGAGAGCGAGGGGGACAGAGAGAGGGGGACAGAGTGAGGGGGACAGAGAGAGGGGGAACAGAAAGGGGGACACAGAGAGGGGGGCACAGAGAGGGGGGACAGAGAGAGAGAGGGGCAGAGAGGGGGGCGGACATAGGGGACAGAGAGAGGGGACAGAGAGAGGGCGAGATAGAGGGGGACAGAGAGAGGTGGTCAGAGAGAGGGGGACAGAGTGAGGGGGCAGAGAGAGAGGGGGACAGAGTGAGTGGGTCAGAGAGAGGCGGGTGGGAGAGTGCGTGGGACAGAGCAAGAGGGGAACAGAGAGAGAGGGGGACAAAGAAGGGGGATAGAGGGAGACAGGTGGGAGAGAGAAGGGGACAGAGAGTGGGGGACAGAGAGAGGGGCGACAGAGAGAGGTGCGACAGAGAGAGGGGGATAGAGAGAGGGGGATAAAGAGAGGGGAACAGAAAAAGTCGGAGGTAGAGGGGTCAGAGAGAGGGGGAGATAGAGGGCGACAGAGAGAGGAGGACAGAAAGGGGGACAGAGTGTGGGGGACAGAGACTGGAGGACAGAGAGAGGGGTATAGAGTGGGGGTGAGAGAGGGGGTCAGAGAGAGGCGGGTGGGAGAGAGAGTGGACAGAGAGAGAGGGGAACAGAGAGAGGAGAACAAGGGGGGGATAGATGGAGGTGGGAGAGAGAGGGGGACAGAGAGAGGGCGACAGACAGGGGGTCAGAGACCGGGGAGAGAGAGAGGCGGGTGGTAGAGAGAGGGGGTCATAGAGAGGGTGACAGAGAGAGTGGGTCAGATAGAAGGGGACAGAGAGAGGGGGACAGAGAGAGGGGGACAGAGAGAATGTGGACAGAGAGAGAGGGGGACAGAGAGAGGGGGACAGAGAGAGAGGGGGTCAGAGGGCATGGGACAGAGAGAGAGGCGGGTGGGAGAGAGAGGGGATCAGAGAGAGGTGGGTGGGTGGGAGAGCGGGACAGAGAGAGGGGGACAGATAGAGGGCGACAGAGAGAGTGGGTCAGAGAGAGAGGGACAGAGAGAGAGGGGGACAGAGAGGGGGGAAGATAGAGGGCGACAGAGAGGGGGACAGAGAGCGGGGGTAAAGAGGGAAGGGGGACAGAGAGAGAGGGGGACAAAGAGGGGGGATAGAGGGAGATGGGTGGGAGAGAGGGGGGGACAGAGAGTGGGTGAGATAGATGGGTTCAGAGAGAGGGGGATAGAGAGAGGGGGTCAGAGAGAGGTGGGTGGGAGGGAGAGCGGGACGGAGAGAGGGCGACAGAGAGAGTGGGTCAGAGAGAGGGGGACAGAGAGAGAGGGGGGACAGAGAGAGAGGGGGACAGAGAGGGGGGACAGAGAGAGAGGGAAAAGAGAAATGGGGGACAGAGAAATGGGGGACAGAGTGGGGAGGACAGAGAGAGAGGGGGACAGAGACAGGGGGACAGAGAGAAGGGAACAGAGAGAGGGGGCAGAGAGGGACAGAGAGAGGGGGTCAGAGACAGAGTGTGGGGGACAGAGAGAGAGGACAGAGAGAGGGACAGAGAGAGAGGGGGTCAGATAAAGGGCGACAGAGAGAGGGGGGGACAGAGAGAGGGGGGGTCAGAGAGTGGGGGGACAGAAAGTGGGGGAGGTACAGGGGTTCAGAGACAGGGGAACAGAAAGAGAGGAGGACAGTGAGAGGAGGAGGGGGTTCAGAGAGGGTTGGGACAAAGAGGATGGACAGATAGAGGCGGGATAGAGAGGGGGGACAGAGAGAGGGGGAACAGCTAGAGGGAGGGACAGAGAGAGAGAGGGGGGACAGAGAAAGGGGGGAGAGAGGGAGTGGAGAGAGGGAGGGGGGGGACAGAAAGACGATGACAGAGATGGGGGAGAGAGAGGGGGACAGAGAGAGGAGGGACACAGAGAGGGGGGACGGGGGGGCAGAGAGACAGTGACAGAGAGGGGGCGGAGAGAGGGCGACATAGAGAGGGGTCAGAGAGAGGGGGACAGAGAGAGGGGACAGGGAGTGTGGGACAGAGAGAGGGGGGGACAGAGAGAGGGGTCAGAGAGCGGGGGACAGAGAGAGGAGGACATAGAGGGGGACAGAGAGAGGGTGACAGAGAGGGGGACAGAGAGAGGGGGAAAGAAAGTGGGGGACAGAGAGAGGGGACAGAGAGAGGGGTAAAGAGTGGGAGAGAGAGGGGGTCAGAGAGAGGGGGACAGAGAGTGGGGGATGGAGAGAGTGGGGGACAGAGAGAGAGAGGGTGTCAAAGAGAGAGGGGCAGAGAGAGACGGAGCAGAGAGAGGGGGCAGAGAGCGGGGGAGAGATAGAGGGAAAGAGAGAGAGGGCGACAGAGAGAGGGGGACAGAGAGAGGGGGGTTCAGAGAGAGGGGGACAGAGAGAGGGGGCAGAGAGAGCGCGGGACAGAGAGAGGGGGACAGAGAGAGGGGGCAGAGAGAGAGCCGGACTGAGAGCGAGGCGGGGACAGAGAGAGGGGAAGACAGAGATGGTCAAAGGGAGGGGGACAGAGAGAGGGGCACAGAGAGTCGGTGAGATAGAGGGGACAGAGAGATGGGGTGGACAGAGAGTTGGGGAGACTGAGAGTGGGGGGGCATGGGGGTAGAGAGAGGGGCAGAGAGGGGGTGACAGAGAGAGGGGGGACAGAGAGAGGGCGACAGAGAGAGTGCCACAGAGAGTGGGGGAGATAGAGGGGGTCAGAGAGAGGGGGACAGAGGGAGGGTGATATAGAGGGGGACTACGAGAGAAGGAGTCAGAGACAGAGGGGGACTGTGAGAGGGGGGGCAGAGAAATGGCGACAGAGAGACGGTGACAGAGAGAGTGGGGGACAGAGAGAGAGGGGCAGAGAGAGGGCAACAGAGAGAGGGGGACAGAGAGAAAAGGGGGCAGAAAGAGAGGGGGACAGAGAGAGAGGGGCAGAGAGAGATGGGGCAGACAGAAGGGGACAGAGTGAGGGGGCAGAAAGAGAGGGTCAGAGAGGGGGACAGAGAGACGGAGATATAGAGGGGGACAAAAAGAGGGGACAGAGAGTGAGGGACAGAGAGAGGAGTACAGAGTGGGGGAGAGAGAGGGAATCAGAGAGATGGGGGCAGAGAGAGGGCGACAGAGAGAGGGGGACAGAGAGTGGGGGGGACGGAGAGTTGGGGGGACGGAGAGAGGTGGGGACAGAGAGAGAGGGGAACAGAGAGAGAGAGGGACAGAGCGAGATGTGGACAGAGAGAGAAGGACAGAGAGAGGAGGTCAGAGAGAGAGGAGGACAGAGAGAGAGGAGGACAGAGAGAGGCAGGTAGAAGGGAGAGAGGGGCAGAGAGAGGGCGACAGAGAGAGGCACCGAGAGTGGGGGAGATAGATGGGGTCAGAGAGAGGGGGAGACAGACAGTGGGGAGATGGAGAGAGTGTGGGACAGAGAGATAGAGAGAGAGAGGGGGTCAGAGAGGGGGACAGGGAGAGACGGAGCAGAGAGAGAGGGCGAAAGAGAGGGGCGCAGAGAGCGGGGTAGAGATAGAGGGGACAGAGAGAGGTGGACAGATAGAGGTGACAGAGAGAGGGGGACAGAGAGAGGAGGCAGAGAGCGAGGGGGACAGAGAGAGGGGGACAGAGTGAGGGGGACAGAGAGAGGGGGAACAGAAAGGGGGACACAGAGAGGGGGGCACAGAGAGGGGGGCACAGAGAGGGGGACAGAGAGGGGGACAGAGAGAGAGAGGGGGACAGAGAGAGAGCGGGGCAGAGAGAGAGGGGCTCAGAGCGAGGGGGGAAGAGAGAGGCAGGTGGAAGGGAGAGGAGGGCAGAGAGAGGGCGACAGAGAGACGAGCACAGAGAGTGGGGGAGCTAGAGAGGGTCAGAGAGAGCGGGTCAGAGAGAGGGGGACAGAGAGAGGGAGGGACAGAAACAGGGGTGGCCCGAAAGAGGGGGGACAGAGAGAGGGGGGACAGAGAGGGGGGGACGGGGGGTGGGGGACAGAGAGAGGGACAGAGACGGAGAGGCGGGTGGGAGAGAGAGGGGGTCAGAGAGGGGGACAGGGAGAGACGGAGCAGAGAGAGGGCGAAAGAGAGGGGCGCAGAGAGCGGGGTAGAGATAGAGGGGACAGAGAGAGGTGGACAGATAGAGGTGACAGAGAGAGGGGGACAGAGAGAGGAGGCAGAGAGCGAGGGGGACAGAGAGAGGGGGACAGAGTGAGGGGGACAGAGAGAGGGGGAACAGAAAGGGGGACACAGAGAGGGGGGCACAGAGAGGGGGACAGGGAGGGGGACAGAGAGAGAGAGGGGGACAGAGAGAGAGCGGGGCAGAGAGAGAGGGGGGCAGAGAGAGGGGGGGACAGAGAGAGAGGGGGACAGAGGGGGGGACAGAGAGAGAGGGGGGACAGACAGAGGGGGGACAGAGAGAGGTGGGACAGAGAGGGGGGGGACAGAGAGAAGGGGACAGAGAGAGAGGGGGTCAGAGTGAGGGGGACAGAGAGAGGGGGAACAGAAAGGGGGACACAGAGAGGGGGGCACAGAGAGGGGGGCACAGAGAGGGGGACAGAGAGGGGGACAGAGAGAGAGAGGGGACAGAGAGAGAGCGGGGCAGAGAGAGAGGGGGTCAGAGCGAGGGGGGGAAGAGAGAGGCAGGTGGAAGGGAGAGGAGAGCAGAGAGAGGGCGACAGAGAGACGAGCACAGAGAGTGGGGGAGCTAGAGTGGGTCAGAGAGAGCGGGTCAGAGAGAGAGGGGGACAGAGAGAGGGAGGGACAGAAAGAGGGGTGGACCGAAAGAGGGGGGACAGAGAGAGGGGGGACAGAGAGGGGGGGACAGAGGGGGGGGGCAGAGAGAGGGACAGAGAGGGAGAGGCGGGTGGGAGAGAGAGGGGGTCAGAGAGAGGCTGGTGGGAGAGAGAGGGGGACAGAGAGAGGGGGACAGAGAAAGGGGAGATAGAGGTTGACAAAGGGAGGGGGACAGAGAGAGAGGCACAGAGAGAGGGGTAGATAGAGGGGTTCAGAGCGAAGAGTACAGAGATAGTGGTACAGCGAGTGGGGGAGATAGAGGTGGACAGAGAGTAGGACAAAAAGAGGGGGTGATAGAGGGGGTCAGAGAGAGGGGGAGATAGAGGGGGACAGAGAGAGTGGGGGAGACAGAGGGGGGACAGAGAGAGAGGGGGTACAGAGAGAGGGTGACAGAGAGAGGGCGACAGAGAGAGGGGCACAGAATGTGGAGGAGATCGAGGGGGTCAGAGAGAGGGGGACAGAGAGAGGGTGATATAGAGGGGGACAGCAAGAGAGGGGGTCAGAGACAGAGGGCGACAGTGAGAGAGGGGGGCTGAGAAATGGCGACAGAGAGAGGGTGACAGAGAGAGAGGGGACAGAGAGAGAGGGGACAGAGAGACAGACGGGGCAGAGAGAGAGGGGGACAGAGAGAGAGGGGATAGAGAGAGGGGGGACAGAGAGAGGTGGGAGATAGCGGGGCTCAGAGACAGGGTGACAGAGAGAGAGGGCAATATAGAGTGGGGGACAGAGAGATGGGTACAGAGTGGAGGAGAGAGAGGGGGTCAGAGAGAGGTGGTCAGAGAGGGGGACAGAGAGTGGGGGGGATGGAGAGAGTGGGGGAGAGAGAGAGAGGGGGGGTTAGAGAGAGGGGCAGAGAGTGACGGAGCAGAGACAGGGCGACAGAGGGGGTGGCAGAGAGCAGGGGAGAGAAAGAGGGGACAGAGAGAGGAGGACAGAGAGGGGGGACAGAGAGAGGTGGGACAGGGAGAGGGGGGACAGAGAGAGAGGGACAGAGAGAGGGGGACAGAGAGAGGAGACAGAGAGAGGGTGGACAGAGAGAGGGGGGACAGAGAGAGGGGGACAGAGAGAGGGGGACAGAGAGAGTTGCGGTGGGTGAGAGAAGGGGTATGAGAGAGCCGAACTGAGAGAGAGGGGGACGGGGGGGGGGGACAAAGAGGGGGGATAGCGAGGCGGGTGGAAGAGAGAGGGGGACAGAGAGAGGGGGACAGAGAGAGGGGGACAGAGAGGGGGGCACGGAGAGGGGTGCACGGAGAGGGGGGCACAGAGAGGGGGGCACGGAGAGGGGGACAGAGAGTGGGACAGAGAGGGGGGTACTGAGAGTCGGGGAGATAGAGGGGGACAAAAAGAGGGGGAAAAAGAGGGGGAGGTAGAGATGGTCAGAGGGAGGGGGACAGATAGTGGGGTACTGAGAGTGGGGGAGATAGAGGGGGACAAAAAGAGGGCGAGGTAGAGGGGATCAGAGGGAGGGGTAGAGAGAGGGGGGTACTGAGAGTGGGGAAGATAGAGGAGGACAAAAAGAGGGGGAGGTAGAGGGGGTTAGAGGGAGGGGGAGATTGAGGGGGCAGAGAGGGGGGACAGAGGGGGGACAGAGGGGGGACACAGAGGGGGGAGAGAGAAAGGGGGGGACAGAGAGAGGCGGGTGGAAGGGGAGGGGGCAGAGAGAGGGCGATACAGAGAGGGGCACAGAGAGTGGGGGAGATAGAGGGGGTCAGAGAGAGGGGGACAGAGAGTGGGGGACAAAGAGTGGGGAGATGGAGAGAGTGAGGGACAGAGAGAGAGAGGGGGGTCAGACTGGGGACAGAGAGAGACGGTGCAGAGAGAGGGCGACTGAGAGGGGGGCAGAGAGCGGGGTAGAGGTGGAGGGGACAGAGAGAGGGGGACAGAGAGAGTGGACAGAGAGAGGTGGGACAGAGACAGGGTGGACAGAGAGAGGGGGAGACAGAGAGAGGGGGACAGAGAGAGATGTGGTGGGAGGGAGAGGGGGTCTGAGAGAGGCGGTGGGAGAGAGAGGGCGACAGAGATAGGGGGAACAGAGAGAGCCGGACTGAGAGAGAGGGGAACAGAGAGAGAGGAGGACAAAGAGGGGGGATAGTGAGGCGGGTGGGAGAGAGAGGGGCACAGAGAGAGGGGGACAGAGAGAGGGGGACAGAGAGAGGGGGACAGAGAGAGGGGGACAGAGCGAGAGGGGGACAGAGAGAGAGGGGGGGACAGAGAGAGGACTACAGAGCAGGGGCACAGAGAGTGGGGGAGATAGAGGGGGACAGAGAGTCGGGGGCAGAGAGAGGGGTACAGAGTGGGGAAGAGAGAAGGGGTCAGAGAGAGGGGGACAGAGAATGGGGGATGCAGAGAGTGGGGGACAGAGGGGGACGGGGGGACGGTAGGGAGAGGACAGAGAGATGAGGCACAGAGAGTGGGCAGAGAGAGAGAGTGGGGGGAGAGAAAGTTCGGGGAGAGAAAGAGGGGAAGGAGAGAGAGGGGAGAGAGAGTGAGAGAGAGAGAGAGCAAGAGAGAGAGAGAGTGGGAGAGAGAGGAGGCGAGAGGAGGGAAGAGAGAGGTGCGAAGAGAGAGGAGGGGAGAGAGGATAAGGGAGAGATAGAGAAGGAGAGCAATGAGGAGAAAGAGTAGGGGAGAGAGGAGGGGGAGAGAGGAGGAAAGAGAGGAGGGGAGAGAGGAGGGTCAGAGAGGAAGGAAGAGAGAGGAGGGAGGAGAGAGAGGAGGGGGAGTGGAGGGCGTGAGACAGGTGAGAGGGGGAGGGGGTAGAGAGAAGAGGGGAGAGAGCGTGGGAGAGAGCGGGTGGGAGAGAGAGTGGAGGCTGGGTGGGTGGAGGGGGAGGGAGAGTAAGAGGGGAGGGAGATTGAGAGGGGAGGGAGAGTGAGAGGGAGGGGAGGGCAAGAGAGGGGAAGGAGAGTGAGGGGGACGGAGAGAGATGGGAGGGCCAGTGAGGGGAGGGAGAGAGAGAGGTTGCAGGGAGAGAGAGGGGAGAGCCAGTGAGGGGTGGGCGAGTGAGAGGGGAGGGCGAAAGAGGGGAGGGCGAGAGAGGGGAGGGAGAGAGAGTGGGGAGGGCGAGAGAGAGGGGAGGGTGAGAGAGAGGGGAGGGCGAGAGAGGGGGGAGCGAGAGAGTGGAGAGAGCGGGAGGGGGGAGAGAGATGGGTGAGACAGAGGGGGTGAGGGAGTGGGGGTGAGAGAGAGGGGGTGGGGGTGAGAGAGAGGGGGTGTGTGAGAGAGAGTGGGTGTGAGAGAGTGAGATGGGATGGAGAGAGAGGGGGTGTGAGAGACAGAGGGAGATGGAGAGGGAGGGGGGGTTAGAGAGCAAGGGGTTGAGAGAGAGGGGGTGAGAGACTGAGGGAATGAGAGAGTGGGGGGGTTGAGAGAGGGGGTGGTGAGAGAAAGGGGGAGTGAGAGAGAGGGGGGTGAGAGAAGGGGGGTTTAGAGAGCAAGGGGTTGAGAGAGAGGGGGTGAGAGACTGAGGGAATGAGAGAGTGTGGGGGGTGGGAGAGATAGAGGGAGTGAGAAGGAGAGAAAGGGGATGAGAACGAGGCAGAGAGATGGTGGGAGAGAGGGAGGGGGTGAGAGAGCGAGGGTCTGTGAGAGTGTGTGAGAGAGAGGGGGGGGGTTGTGAAAGAGATTGGGGTGGGAGAGAGGGGTGAGGAAGAGAGAGGGGAGAGAGAGGGGGGTTGAGAGAGAAGGGTGAGAGAGAGTTGGATGTGAGAGAGAGTGAGGGATTGAGAGAGAGGGGGGTGAGAGACTGAGGGGCGTGAGAGAGTGAGGGGATGGGAGATTGAGGGGTGTCGAGAGAAGGGGTGGTGAGGGGGTGTGAGAGAGAGAGGGAGTGAGAGAGTGAGGGGATGGGAGATTGAGTGGTGTCGAGTGAAGGGGTGTGAGAGGGTGGGTGAGAGAGAGAGGGAGTGAGAGTGAGGGGTGAGAGAGTGACAGACAGAGAGAACGATAGAGCAAGAGTGAGAGCGAAGAGGTGAGAGAGATAGGGTGGACTGAGAGAGAGGGAGAGAGAGAGTGAGAGTGACAGACAGAGAGAGCATGAGCGACAGAGAGAGAGCACGAGTGAGAGAGAGCGAACGAGAGAGACCATGAGATAAGAGAGATCGAGAGGCAAGAGAGTGGGATAGAGGCAGGGAGAGAGAGAGAGCGTGGGAAGCGGGTGAGAGAGTGAGGTAGAGACCGCAAGAGGAAGAGAGCAAGCAGACGAGTGAGACAGAGAGAGAGAATGTGAGAGAGAGGGGGGTGAGAGAGGGGTGCGAGAGAGAGGGGTGAGAGAGAGGAGGTGAGATAGAGGGGGAGAGAGAGAGAGAGCTGGGTGAGAGGGCGGTGAGAGGGAGAGGTGGGAGTGAGTGACAGAGAGGAGGTGGGAGAGAGAGAGTAGGTGAGAGAGAGGGAGCGAGAAGGAGAGAGAGGGGATGAGAAAGAGGCAGAGAGATGGTGGGAGAGAGGGAGGGGGTGAGAGAGCGAGGGTGTGTGAGAGTGCGTGTGTGAGAGAGAGAGGGGGATGTGAAAGAGATTGGGGTGGGAGAGAGAGGGGTGATGGAGAGAGAGGGGAGAGAGAGAGGGGTGTGAGAGGGAGATAGATGTGAGAGAGAGAGAGGGGGGGCTTGAGAGAGAGAGCGACGGGAGTGAGAGAGAGAGGGTGGGAGAGAGGGGAAGAGAGAGAGGGTGAGAATGAGAGGGGTGAGAGAGCAATTGAGAGAGGGGGTTGGGGGGGAGAGAGAGGTTGAGAGAGAGGGGGTGAGAGAGGTTTTGAGAGAGAGAGGTTAAGAGAGAGACTGGGGAAAGAGGGGGTGAGAGAGAGAGAGAGAGGGTTAGAGAGAGACGGGAGAGAGAGGGGTTGAGAAAGATGGGTTGCAAGAGAAAGGAGGTGAGGGGGAGGACTGAGAGAGAGATGGAGAGAGAGAGAGCGACAGACAGAGAGAGATAGAGCAAGAGTGAGAGTGACAGACAGAGAGAGCATGAGCGACAGAGAGAGAGAGAGCACGAGCGAGAGAGCGAACTAGAGAGACCGTGAGATAAGAGAGAGCGGGAGGCAAGAGAGAGGGAGAGAGGCAGGGAGAGAGAGAGAACGTGAGAAGAGGGTGAGAGAGTGAGAGAGAGACCGCAAGAGGAAGAGAGCGAGCAGAAGAGTGAGACAGAGAGAGAGAATGTGAGAGAGAGAGGGGGGGTGAGAGAGGGGTGCGAGACAGAGGGGCGAGAGAGGAGGGGAGAGAGGATGAGAGAGAGGGGGCGAGGGAGGAGGAGGGAGAGGGAGAGGGGGTGGGATTGGGGGCAGAGAGAGGGCACAGAGAGGGGGTAGAGAGATGGCAGAGAGGGGGAGAGATGGAGGAGAGGGGGAGAGAGGGGGTGAGAGAGCGGGGGAGAGAGGGGGGATAGAGGGGGGAGAGAGGGGGATGCGGGGGTGAGAGAGAGAGGGTGAGAGAGAGGGGTTGAGAGAGAGGGGGTAAGAGAGAAAGGGGTGAGGGAGAGAGGGGTGAGAAAGGGAGAGAGGTCTGAGAAAAGGAGAGAGGGGGAGAAAGAGAGAGGGGGAAGAGAAAGAGAGAGAGAAGGTCAGAGAAAGAGTGAATGTGAGGGGGTGAGAGAGAGGAGGTGGGAGAGAGAGTGGGAGAGAGAGGGGGTGAGAGAGAGGGATTGAGAGAAAGGAGGAGAGATAGAGAAAGGGTGAGAGAGAAAGGGGGACAGCGAGATAAAGAGGGATGAGAGAGATGGGACGCGAGAGAGAGAGAGTTCAAGAGGTGAGAGAGAGGGTGAGATAGACAGTGAATGATGGGTTGAGAGAGAGAGAGACAGAGAGAGAGAGAGAGTGAACAGATGAGACAGTTAGAGGGGTGTGAGGGAGATGGGATGAGAGAGTGGGCGCTAGAGAGAGACAGAGCGAGAGCAAGAAGGAGGGAGGAAGAAAGGGGTCAAAAGAGATGGAGAAATGGGGAGAACAAGAGAAAGAGGGTGCGAGAGAGAAAGAGAGTGGGAGTGTGAGACAGAGTGCGAGAGGGAAGGGGAATGAGAGAGAGAAAAAGGGAGCGAGAGACATGAGGGGATGAGAGAGGGCGGGGGAGAGAGAGGGTGTAAAGGGGAGAGAGGGTGAGGGATGACAGAGGGAGGGGTGAGAGTGAGAGAGCAGGGTGGAGAGAGAGGGGGTGAGAGAGAGTGAGGGAGAGAGAGATAACAAGGTGAGAGAGAAAGGGGGTGTGTGAGAGAGAGGCAGTGAGAGAGAAGGGGGTGAGAGAGATAGGGGGTGCAAGAGAGCGTGGGTGAGTGCAGGAGGGGCTGTGAGAGAGGGGTGAGATAGGGAGAGTGTGAGAGAGGAGGGATGAGAGTGGGAGGGGGAAGAGGGACGGGATGAGAGAGGGAGGGTGAGAGAGAGGGGTGTGAGAGAGAGAGGGGTGAGAGAGAAGGGTGAAAGAGGGAGTCTTTAGAGAGGGTCACAGCATTTGGGTTTTAATTCCACCCTGAGAGAGTCCTACCTCTCAGATCCTGGGGATTGACAAACTTTAACCCCAGGCTTCAAACCTGTTTTAAAAATGACAGGGCCACAATCTGACAGGAACCAGTTACCCAGAGGCCCCTAAAACCCAGGGTCCCCCCCAGAGGAGATTAAACCTCGGGGTAAATAAACACACAACTCACGTGGGCCCCCACGGGGTGCAGCCTGTCGACCAGGCCTCAGGCCTCAGGCCCGTGCTCCCCCTCTGGAGGTTGTTCTTTCCTGGACTCGAACATTTTGGATCTTCACGTTGCAGCTTTCCAAACAAAGGTTCCTCGGGATAAAAGAGGGAAAAGATTAGTTGAAAGGGGGAGCAAGAGCATTTTGGAGGCAAGTTACACAGCAAGATCCCAGGGTTAAAAGCACCTCTGCCCAGCTCCAATGTATTAATGTATGTAACACAGTCAGCAGTTGGGATGGAACATGGTGTGGGAGCAGATCTTCCCAGGGATTGGAGGGGGATAGTGAGGGAAAGGCATCAGATTCTTACACTCTGCAGTGACCTGGGATCAATTGTCTTTTACTGAAAACAGTTCCCAACTTGTATGTGCCTGTAGCTCCCTCCAGTCTGAAACCCTCATGACCCTCTCTCCTGTCTACTCTCTCTGAGCCAATGGTGTCTTCATTCTGCTACTGACCCTTCAGTCCCACTGGTATCATTTTTTCCCACCTTCTCTCATCCACGTGAAGGAATTGGACCCTGACAATTCCATTTACACTGTCTCCCATCAATCTTCATAGGATCCATATCACAGAGGTTAGACAGTGTTCCCAGCAAACACTCCCAGGGCAGAGGGAGCACAGGGTTCCAGACAAAATAAAGCTCCCATTAAACTGTCTCCATTTAAATCCCTAGGTCAGGTAGAGAATGGGGTCAGATACAGAGTAAATCTCCCTCTACACTGCAGCATTTCAAATTCCCAGGCCATTTTGAGCTCGGCGTTAGGTACTGATTAAATCCCCCACTTCCCCCATCCTGTTCACATCAAACTCAATCAGGATAGCTCCATCACTGGGTTAGATACAGAGGATGTGTCTGTTTGGATTTCAGCCCCAATCCAGTTGGTGATGATCACGGCCTTGTTAAGTGTGTTTGGGAATGGGGAGGGAGCTGGGAGCAGGGTGATGGTGGGATAGTGGGGAGCAGAGCTGTCTTCCAAGCAGTTGACCTGGGTCCGATTCCCAGCCATTGCAGTGTTGTGGTTTGTAAACAGCCTTTTAAAGGTAAGGCACTGGGATAAATCGAGGAAATAAATCTTTCATTCTGTGGTAAACCGGATCTGTCAGATTGCTCCTTGCTTTTCCTGGTGATGGTTCCTGTGAATTGCAGTGTGGAACCGGGCAGCATTGCTCGGCATCTCAGAAGCTTTCCCCTCTGCTGCTTCCCATTTCTTATTGAAATATTGGTTGCAGCACAAGGATGGGTTTGTTTTGTTCGAAAAGTGAGAGACTGCTCCAGTCAGGAACCTGAAATAATTACAGAAGCCACTGGAAACACTGAACAGTTCCAACAGCTTCTGTAGTGGTGGGGAGGGAGGGTTAATGTGTCAAATCTACACAAGGATAAAATAAACTCCAGCCACAAAACAATCAGAAATCCTGACTCTGCAAACATCCTTGTAAATCTTTTCTGAATCTTTACAAGTTTCACCCCATTCTCCCGATAGCAGAAAGACCAGAATTGTGTGGTTTATGGAATGTTACGATATCCGAACAGTTGCTGTTTATAGTTAAATAATGTTCATTTGGTTCAGGTTTCCAATCGAGTTCGGTTTGTCCAATCTTTCTTCCTTATGTTTGTGTTACAACGATAGTGTGGAGTAAAGTGGATTTTGATTCAAGCCTGGCAGTTTGACCAATCACATTGTAACGCCTTACACTTGTCTTCAGGAAATCAGGAAAAGGGGTCTAGACCATTTTCTTAAGGCAGAGGATTTTGGTCTGGTTCATAACATCCTCAATGTCATCAATTCATGTCCCTCCAGCCCTGAGCAATGATGTTTACAGATTACTGGAGGATACACAGACACATTAATCGGTATTATCTTGGACAGGAGTCATTTGGGAATGATATTCCTCAGACCATCAACTCTCAGCTCGGCCAAGGATGAAGGCCAGGAATCCGGCACAATTGGGAAAAAGCCCATTTCCCGGGAGACTGAGAGGTCACTTACAGAGTGGGAGCTGGAGAGTCAGGAACAGAATAACAGGGACAGTCTACTCTGTTCACATAGCCTTCACCCCTCAGTGAATCCAGTGGCAGGAATGACTGCTATTAGTCAGACTGACAGAATGTGAACAGATACACACACTGTCCTTCCACATCATCAATATCTCCCAGCTCCCACCCTGTCTCAGCTCATCTGCCCCTCTGCCATCTTCAATATTTTAATCGGGGCAGCATTAACTACCGTGCTTTGAGCTGAGCTGTCTTACCTTCTGTACTCTCTCTCTAAACGGCTCCAATTCCCCCCGATCCCTCTCCGGTTTAAGATGCTCCTTGACATCCGCCCCAATGAAAGAGGTAGGCCGTCACCTGACCCATGCACTGAAGAGCAGACTGACCCAACTCTGTCAATGTAAACCACCGAGGGAAGTGCACACTGACCCCAATCTGTCAATGTAACACACCCAGGGAAGAGAAGACTGACCCCACTCTGTCAAAGTAACAAACCCAGGGAAGAGCAGACTGACTCCCACTCTGTCAATGTAAAACACCCAGGGAAGGGCAGACTGACCCCACTCTGTCAATGTAACACACCCAGGGAAGAGCAGACTGACCCCACTGTGTCAATGTAACACACCCAGGGAAGTGCAGACTGACCCGACTGTGTCAAAGTAACACACCCAGGGAAGTGCAGACTGACCCCAATCTGTCAATGTAACACACACAGGGAAGAGCAGGCTGACCCCACTCTGTCAATGTAACACACCCAGGGAAGAGCAGACTTACCCCATTCTGTCAATGTAACACACCCAGGGAAGTGCACACTGACCCCACCCTATCAAAGTAACAAACCCAGGGAAGAGCAGACTGACCCCCACTCTGTCAATGTAACACACCCAGGGAAGGGCAGACTGACCCCACTCTGTCAATATAACACACCCAGGGAAGAACAGACTGACCCCAATCTGTCAATGTAACCCACCCAGGAAAGAGCAGACTGACCCCACTCTGTCAATGTAACACACCCAGGGAATAGAAGACTTACCCCACTCTGTCAATGTAACCCACCCATAAAAGAGCAGACTGGCCCCACTCTGTCAATGAGACACGCCCTGGGAAGAGCAGACTGACCACACTCTGTCAATGTTACCCACCCAGGGAAGAGCAGACTGACCCCACTCTGTCAATGTGACACGCCCTGGGAAGAGCACACTGACCCAACTCTGTCAATGTAACACACCCAGGGAAGAGCAGACTGACCAAACTCTGTCAATGTAACAAACCCAGGGAAGAGCAGTCTGACCTCACTCTGTCAATGTAACCCACCCAAAGAAGAGCAGAATGTCCTCTTCTGCAAAATTACTCACACAGTGAACTGCAGACTTACCCCACTCTGTCAATGTAACCCACCCAGTGATGTGCACACTGACCCCACTCTGTCATTGTAACACACCCAGGGAAGAGCAGACTGACCGCACTCTGTCAATGTAACACACAATGGGAGAACAGACTGACCCCACTCTGTCAATGTAACACCCCCAGGGAAGAGCAGACAGATACCACTCTGTCAATGTAACACACCAAGGGAAGAACAGACTGACCCCACTCTGTCAATTTAACACACCCAGGGAAGAGCAGACTGACCCCACTCTGTCAATGTAACATACCCAGGGGAAAGCAGACTGACACCACCCTGTCACTGTAACACTCCCAGGGAAGAACAGACTGACGCCACTCTGTCAATGTAACACACCCAGGGAAGAGCAGACTGACCCAACACTGTCAATTTAACAGACCCAAGGAAGAACAGACTGACCCCACTCTGTCAATGTAACACACTCAGCGAAGAGCAGACTGACCCCACTCTGTCAATGTAACAAACCCAGGGAAGAGCAGACTGACCCCAAACTGTCAATGTAACAAACCCAGGGAAGAGCAGACTGACCTCACTCTGTCAATGTAACACACCCAGGGAAGAGCAGACTGACCCCACTCTGTCAATGTAACACACACAGGGAAGAGCAGACTGAACTCACTCTTTCAATGTAACACAACCAGGGAGGAGCAGACTGAACCCACCCTGTCACTGTAACACACCCAGGGAAGAGCAGACTGACCTCACTCTGTCAATGTAAACCACCCAGAGAAGAGCAGAATGACCGCTTCTGCAAAATTACTCACACAGTCAACTGCAGTCTTACCCAACTCTGTCAATGTAACACACCCAGGGAAAAGCAGACTGACCCAACTCTGTCAATGTAACACACGCAGGGAGGAGCAGACTGAACCCACCCTGTCACTGTAACACACCCAGGGAAGAGCAGACTGTCCCCACTCTGTCAATTTAACAAACCCAGGGAAGAGCAGACTGACCTCACTCTGTCAATGTAACACACCTAGGGAAGTGCAGACTGACCCCACTCTGTCAATGTAACACACCCAGGGAAGAGCAGACTGACCCCAATCTGTCAATGTAACACACCCAGGGAAGAGTAGACTGACCACACTCTGTCAATGTAACACACCGAGGGAAGTGCAGACTGACCCCACTCTGTCAATGTAACACACCCAGGGAAGAGCAGACTGACCCCACTCTGTCAATGTAACACACCCAGGGAAGTACAGACTGACCCCACTATGTCAATGTAACAAACCCAGGGAAGAGCAGACTGACCTCACTCTGCCAATGTAACACACCCAGGGAAGAGCAGACTGACCCCACTCTGTCAATGTAGCCCACCCATAAAAGAGCAGACTGACCCCACTCTGTCAATGTGACACGCCCTGGGAAGAGCAGACTAACCTCACTCTGTCAATGTAACACACCCAGGGAAGAGCAGACTGACCCCAGTCTGTCAATGTAACAAACCCAGGGAAGAGCAGACTGACCCCAAACTGTCAATGTAACAAACCCAGGGAAGAGCAGACTGACCTCACTCTGTCAATGTAACACACCCAGGGAAGAGCAGACTGACCCCACTCTGTCAATGTAACACACACAGGGAAGAGCAGACTGAACTCACTCTTTCAATGTAACACAACCAGGGAGGAGCAGACTGAACCCACCCTGTCACTGTAACACACCCAGGGAAGAGCAGACTGACCTCACTCTGTCAATGTAAACCACCCAGAGAAGAGCAGAATGACCGCTTCTGCAAAATTACTCACACAGTCAACTGCAGTCTTACCCAACTCTGTCAATGTAACACACCCAGGGAAAAGCAGACTGACCCAACTCTGTCAATGTAACACACGCAGGGAGGAGCAGACTGAACCCACCCTGTCACTGTAACACACCCAGGGAAGAGCAGACTGTCCCCACTCTGTCAATTTAACAAACCCAGGGAAGAGCAGACTGACCTCACTCTGTCAATGTAACACACCTAGGGAAGTGCAGACTGACCCCACTCTGTCAATGTAACACACCCAGGGAAGAGCAGACTGACCCCACTCTGTCAATGTAACACACCCAGGGAAGAGTAGACTGACCACACTCTGTCAATGTAACACACCGAGGGAAGTGCAGACTGACCCCACTCTGTCAATGTAACACACCCAGGGAAGAGCAGACTGACCCCACTCTGTCAATGTAACACACCCAGGGAAGTACAGACTGACCCCACTATGTCAATGTAACAAACCCAGGGAAGAGCAGACTGACCTCACTCTGCCAATGTAACACACCCAGGGAAGAGCAGACTGACCCCACTCTGTCAATGTAGCCCACCCATAAAAGAGCAGACTGACCCCACTCTGTCAATGTGACACGCCCTGGGAAGAGCAGACTAACCTCACTCTGTCAATGTAACACACCCAGGGAAGAGCAGACTGACCCCACTCTGTCAATGTGACACGCCCTGGAAGAGCACACTGACCCAACTCTGTCAATGTAACACACCCAGGGAAGAGCAGACTGACCAAACTCTGTCAATGTAACAAACCCAGGGAAGAGCAGACTAACCTCACTCTGTCAATGAAACCCACCCAGGGAAGAGCAGAATGTCCTCTTCTGCAAAATTACTCACACAGTGAACTGCAGACTTACCCCACTCTGTCAATGTAACCCACCCAGTGATGTGCACACTGACCCCACTCTGTCATTGTAACACACCCAGGGAAGAGCAGACTGACCCCACTCTGTCAATGTAACACACAATGGGAGAACAGACTGAAACCACTCTGTCAATGTAACCCACCCAGGGAAGAGCAGACAGATACCACTCTGTCAATGTAACACACCAAGGGAAGAACAGACTGACCCCACTCTGTCAATTTAACACACCCAGGGAAGAGCAGACTGACCCAACACTGTCAATTTAACACACCCAAGGAAGAACAGACTGACCCCACTCTGTCAATGTAATACATCCAGGGAAGAGAAGACTGACCCCACTCTGTCAATGTAACAAACCCAGGGAAGAGCAGACTGACCTCACTCTGTCAATGTAACACACCCAGGGAAGAGCAGACTGACCCCACTCTGTCAATGTAACACACGCAGGGAAGAGCAGACTGAATTCATTCTGTCAATGTAACCCACCCATAAAAGAGCTGACTGACCCCACTCTGTCAATGTGACACGCCCTAGGAAGAGCAGACTGACCACACTCTGTCAAAGTAACACACCCTGGGAAGAGCAGACTGACCCCCACTCTGTCAATGTAACACACACAGGGAAGTGCACAGACCCCACTCTGTCATTGTAACACGGCAAGGGAAGAGCAGACTGACCCCCACTCTGTCAATGTAACAAACCCTGGGAGAACAGACTGACCCCACTCTGTCAATGTAACACACCCAGGGAAGAGCAGACTGAACCCACTCTGTCAATGTAACACACCCAGGGAAGAACAGACTGACCCCACTCTGTCATTGTAACACACCCAGGGAAGAGCAGACTGACCGCACTCTGTCAATGTAACATACCCAGGGGAGAGCAGACTGACACCACCCTGTCACTGTAACACTCCCAGCGAAGAACAGACTGACGCCACTCTGTCAATGTAACACACCCAGGGAAGAGCAGACTGACCCAACACTGTCAATTTAACACACCCAAGGAATAACAGACTGACGCCACTCTGTCAATGTAACACACCCAGGGAAGAGCAGACTGACCCAACACTGTCAATTTAACACACCCAAGGAAGAACAGACTGACCAAACTCTGTCAATGTAACACACTCAGGGAAGAGCAGACAGACCCCAATCTGTTAATGTAACACACCCAGGGAAGAGACGACTGACCCCAATCTGTCAATGTAACAAACCCAGGGAAGAGCAGACTGACCTCACTCTGTCAATGTAACACACCCAGGGAAGAGCAGACTGACCCCACTCTGTCAATGTAACACACCCAGGGAAGAGCAGACTGAACTCACTCTGTCAATGTAACACAACCAGGGAGGAGCAGACTGAACCCACCCTGTCACTGTAACACACCCAGGGAAGAGCAGACTGACCTCACTCTGTCAATGTAACACACCCAGGGAAGAGCAGAATGACCGCTTCTGCAAAATTACTCACACAGTCAACAGCAGTCTTACCCCACTCTGTCAATGAAACACACCCAGGTAAAAGCAGACTGACCAAACTCTGTCAATGTAACACACCCAGGGAGGAGCAGACTGAACCCACCCTGTCACTGTAACACACCCAGGGAAGAGCAGACTGTCCCCACTCTGTCAATTTAACAAACCCAGGGAAGAGCAGACTGACCTCACTCTGTCAATGTAACCCACCCAGAGAAGAGCAGAATGACAGCTTCTGCAAAATTACTCACACAGTCAACTGCAGTCTTACCCCACTCTGTCAATGTAACACACCCAGGGAAGAATAGACTGACCACACTCTGTAAATGTAACAAACCCAGGGAAGAGCAGACTGACCTCACTCTGTCAATGTAACACACCCGGGGAAGTGCAGACTGACCCCACTCTGCCAATGTAACACACCCAGGGAAGAGCAGACTGACCCCACTCTGTCAATGTAACACACCCAGGGAAGTACAGACTGACCCCACTATGTCAATGTAACAAACCCAGGGAACAGCAGACTGACCTCACTCTGCCAATGTAACACACCCAGGGAAGAGCAGACTGACCCCACTCTGTCAATGTAGCCCACCCATAAAAGAGCAGACTGACCCCACTCTGTCAATGTGACACGCCCTGGGAAGAGCAGATTAAACTCACTCTGTCAATGTAACACACCCAGGGAAGAGCAGACTGACCCCACTCTGTCAATGTGACACGCCCTGGAAGAGCACACTGACCCAACTCTGTCAATGTAACACACCCAGGGAAGAGCAGACTGACCAAACTCTGTCAATGTAACAAACCCAGGGAAGAGCAGACTAACCTCACTCTGTCAATGTAACCCACCCAGAGAAGAGCAGAATGTCCTCTTCTGCAAAATTACTCACACAGTGACCTGCAGACTTACCCCACTCTGTCAATGTAACCCACCCAGTGATGTGCACACTGACCCCACTCTGTCATTGTAACACACCCAGGGAAGAGCAGACTGACCCCACTCTGTCAATGTAACACACAATGGGAGAACAGACTGAAACCACTCTGTCAATGTAACCAACCCAGGGAAGAGCAGACAGATACCACTCTGTCAATGTAACACACCAAGGGAAGAACAGACTGATCCCACTCTGTCAATTTAACACACCCAGGGAAGAGCAGACTGACCCAACACTGTCAATTTAACACACCCATGGAAGAACAGACTGACGCCACTCTGTCAATGTAACACACTCAGGGAAGAGCAGACTGACCCCAATCTGTCAATGTAACACATCCAGGGAAGAGAAGACTGACCCCACTCTGTCAATGTAACAAACCCAGGGAAGAGCAGACTGACCTCACTCTGTCAATGTAACACACCCAGGGAAGAGCAGACTGAACCCACTCTGTCAATGTAACACACGCAGGGAAGAGCAGACTGAATTCATTCTGTCAATGTAACCCACCCATAAAAGAGCAGACTGACCCCACTCTGTCAATGTGACACGCCCTGGGAAGAGCAGACTGACCACACTCTGTCAATGTAACACACCCTGGGAAGAGCAGACTGACCCCCACTCTGTCAATGTAACACACACAGGCAAGTGCACAGACCCCACTCTGTCATTGTAACACAGCAAGGGAAGAGCAGACTGACCCCCACTCTGTCAATGTAACAAACCCTGGGAGAACAGGCTGACCCCACTCTGTCAATGTAACACACCCAGGGAAGAGCAGACTGAACCCACTCTGTCAATGTAACACACCCAGGGAAGAACAGACTGACCCCACTCTGTCATTGTAACACACCCAGGGAAGAGCAGACTGACCGCACTCTATCAATGTAACACACAATGGGAGAACAGACTGACCCCACTCTGTCAATGTAACACACCCAGGGAAGAGCAGACAGATACCACTCTGTCAATGTAACACACCAAGGAAAGAACAGACTGACCCCACTCTGTCAATTTAACACACCCAGGGAAGAGCAGACTGACACCACCCTGTCACTCTAACACTCCCAGGGAAGAACAGATTGACGCCACTCTGTCAATGTAACACACCCAGGGAAGAGCAGACAGACCCAACACTGTCAATTTAACACACCCAAGGAAGAACAGACTGACCCCACTCTGTCAATGTATCACACCCAGGGAAGAACAGACTGACCCCACTCTGTCATTGTAACACACGCAGGGAAGAGCAGACTGACCGCACTCTGTCAATGTAACACACAATGGGAGAACAGACTGACCCCACTCTGTCAATGTAACACACCCAGGGAAGAGCAGACTGACCCCATTCTGTCAATGTAACACACCAAGGGAAGAACAGACTGACCCCACTCTGTCAATTTAACACACCCAAGGAAGAACAGACTGACCCCACTGTGTCAATGTAACACACCCAGGGGAGAGCAGACTGACACCACCCTGTCACTGTAAAACTCCCAGGGAAGAACAGACTGACGCCACTCTGTCAATGTAACACACCCAGGGAAGAGCAGACTGACCCAACACTGTCAATTTAACACACCCAAGGAAGAACAGACTGACCCCACTCTGTCAATGTAACACACTCAGGGAAGAGCAGACAGACCCCAATATGTTAATGTAACACACCCAGGGAAGAGAAGACTGACCCCAATCTGTCAATGTAACAAACCCAGGGAAGAGCAGACTGACCTCACTCTGTCAATGTAACCCACCCAGAGAAGAGCAGAATGACCGCTTCTGCAAAATTACTCACACAGTCAACTGCAGTCTTACCCAACTCTGTCAATGTAACACACCCAGGGAAATGCAGACTGACCCAACTCTGTCAATGTAACACACCCAGGGAGGAGCAGACTGAACCCACCCTGTCACTGTAACACACCCAGGGAAGAGCAGACTGTCCCCTCACTGTCAATTTAACAAACCCAAGGAAGAGCAGACTGACCTCACTCTGTCAATGTAACCCACCCAGAGAAGAGAAGAATGACCGCTTCTGCAAAATTACTCACACAGTCAACTGCAGTCTTACCCCACTCTGTCAATGTAACACACCCAGGGAAGAGTAGACTGACCACACTCTGTAAATGTAACAAACCCAGGGAAGAGCAGACTGACCTCACTCTGTCAATGTAACACACCCAGGGAAGTGTAGACTGTCCCCACTCTGTCAATGTAACACACCCAGGGAAGAGCAGACTGACCCCACTCTGTCAATGTAACACACCCAGGGAAGAGTAGACTGACCACACTCTGTCAATGTAACACACCGAGGGAAGTGCAGACTGACCCCACTCTGTCAATGTAACCCACCCATAAAAGAGCAGACTGACCCCACTCTGTCAATGTGACACGCCCTGGGAAGAGCAGACTAACCTCACTCTGTCACTGTAACAAACCCAGGGAAGAGCAGACTGACCCCACTCTGTCAATGTGACACGCCCTGGAAGAGCACACTGACCCCTCTCTGTCAATGTAACACACCCAGGGAAGTACAGAATGACCTCACTATTTCAATGTAACAAACCCAGGGAAGAGCAGACTGACCTCACTCTGCCAATGTAACACACCCAGGGAAGAGCAGACTGACCCCACTCTGTCAATGTAACCCACCCATAAAAGAGCAGACTGACCCCACTCTGTCAATGTGACACGCCCTGGGAAGAGCAGACTAACCTCACTCTGTCACTGTAACAAACCCAGGGAAGAGCAGACTGACCCCACTCTGTCAATGTGACACGCCCTGGAAGAGCACACTGACCCAACTCTGTCAATGTAACACACCCAGGGAAGAGCAGACTGACCAAACTCTGTCAATGTAACAAACCCAGGGAAGAGCAGACTAACCTCACTCTGTCAATGTAACCCACCCAGAGAAGAGCAGAATGTCCTCTTCTGCAAAATTACTCACACAGTGAACTGCAGACTTACCCCACTCTGTCAATGTAACCCACCCAGTGATGTGCACACTGACCCCACTCTGTCATTGTAACACACCCAGGGAAGAGCAGACTGAACCAACACTGTCAATTTAACACACCCAAGGAATAACAGACTGACCCCACTCTGTCAATGTAACACACCCAGGGAAGAGCAGACTGACCCAACACTGTCAATTTAACACACCCAAGGAAGAACAGACTGACCCCACTGTGCCAATTTAACACACCCAGGGGAGAGCAGACTGACACCACCCTGTCACTGTAAAACTCCCAGGGAAGAACAGACTGACGCCACTCTGTCAATGTAACACACCCAAGGAAGAACAGACTGACCACACTCTGTCAATGTAACACACTCAGGGAAGAGCAGACAGACCCCAATCTGTTAATGTAACACACCCAGGGAAGAGAAGACTGACCCCAATCTGTCAATGTAACAAACCCAGGGAAGAGCAGACTGACCTCACTCTGTCAATGTAACACACCCAGGGAAGAGCAGACTGACCCCACTCTGTCAATGTAACACACCCAGGGAAGAGCAGACTGAACTCACTCTGTCAATGTAACACAACCAGGGAGGAGCAGACTGAACCCACCCTGTCACTGCAACACACCCAGGGAAGAGCAGACTGACCTCATTCTGTCAATGTAACACACCCAGGGAAGAGCAGAATGACCGCTTCTGCAAAATTACTCACACAGTCAACAGCAGTCTTACCCCACTCTGTCAATGAAACACACCCAGGGAAAAGCAGACTGACCCAACTCTGTCAATGTAACACACCCAGGGAGGAGCAGACTGAACCCACCCTGTCACTGTAACACACCCAGGGAAGAGCAGACTGTCCCCACTCTGTCAATTTAACAAACCCAGGGAAGAGCAGACTGACCTCACTCTGTCAATGTAACCCACCCAGAGAAGAGCAGAATGACAGCTTCTGCAAAATTACTCACACAGTCAACTGCAGTCTTACCCCACTCTTTCAATGTAACACACCCAGGGAAGAGTAGACTGACCACACTCTGTAAATGTAACAAACCCAGGGAAGAGCAGACTGACCTCACTCTGTCAATGTAACACACCCAGGGAAGTGCAGACTGACCCCACTCTGTCAATGTAACACACCCAGGGAAGAGCAGACTGATCAAACTCTGTCAATGTAACAAACCCAGGGAAGAGCAGACTAACCTCACTCTGTCAATGTAACCCACCCAGAGAAGAGCAGAATGTCCTCTTCTGCAAAATTACTCACACAGTGACCTGCAGACATACCCCACTCTGTCAATGTAACCCACCCAGTGATGTGCACACTGACCCCACTCTGTCATTGTAACACACCCAGGGAAGAGCAGACTGACCCCACTCTGTCAATGTAACACACAATGGGAGAACAGACTGAAACCACTCTGTCAATGTAACCCACCCAGGGAAGAGCAGACAGATACCACTCTGTCAATGTAACACACCAAGGGAAGAACAGACTGACCCCACTCTGTCAATTTAACACACCGAGGGAAGAGCAGACTGACCCAACTCTGTCAATTTAACACACCCATGGAAGAACAGACTGACGCCACTCTGTCAATGTAACACACTCAGGGAAGAGCAGACTGACCCCAATCTGTCAATGTAACACATCCAGGGAAGAGAAGACTGACCCCACTCTGTCAATGTAACAAACCCAGGGAAGAGCAGACTGACCTCACTCTGTCAATGTAACACACCCAGGGAAGAGCAGACTGAACCCACTCTGTCAATGTAACACACGCAGGGAAGAGCAGACTGAATTCATTCTGTCAATGTAACCCACCCATAAAAGAGCAGACTGACCCCACTCTGTCAATGTGACACGCCCTGGGAAGAGCAGACTGACCACACTCTGTCAATGTAACACACCCTGGGAAGAGCAGACTGACCCCCACTCGGTCAATGTAACACACACAGGGAAGTGCACAGACCCCACTCTGTCATTGTAACACAGCAAGGGAAGAGCAGACTGACCCCCACTCTGTCAATGTAACAAACCCTGGGAGAACAGGCTGACCCCACTCTGTCAATGTAACACACCCAGGGAAGAGCAGACTGAACCCACTCTGTCAATGTAACACACCCAGGGAAGAACAGACTGACCCCACTCTGTCATTGTAACACACCCAGGGAAGAGCAGACTGACCGCACTCTGTCAATGTAACACACAATGGGAGAACAGACTGACCCCACTCTGTCAATGTAACACACCCAGGGAAGAGCAGACAGATACCACTCTGTCAATGTAACACACCAAGGGAAGAACAGACTGACCCCACTCTGTCAATTTAACACACCCAGGGAAGAGCAGACTGATCCCACTCTGTCAATGTAACATACCCAAAGAAGAGCAGACTGACACCACCCTGTCACTCTAACACTCCCAGGGAAGAACAGACTGACGCCACTCTGTCAATGTAACACACCCAGTGAAGAGCAGACAGACCCAACACTGTCAATTTAACACACCCAAGGAAGAACAGACTGACCCCACTCTGTCAATGTATCACACCCAGGGAAGAACAGACTTACCCCACTCTGTCATTGTAACACACGCAGGGAAGAGCAGACTGACCGCACTCAGTCAATGTAACACACAATGGGAGAACAGACTGACCCCACTCTGTCAATGTAACACACCCAGGGAAGAGCAGACAGATACCACTCTGTCAATGTAACACACCAAGGGAAGATCAGACTGACCCCACTCTGTCAATTTAACACACCCAAGGGAGAACAGACTGACCCCACTGTGTCAATTTAACACACCCAGGGGAGAGCAGACTGACACCACCCTGTCACTGTAAAACTCCCAGGGAAGAACAGACTGACGCCACTCTGTCAATGTAACACACCCAGGGAAGAGCAGACTGACCCAACACTGTCAATTTAACACACCCAAGGAAGAACAGACTGACCCCACTCTGTCAATGTAACACACTCTGGGAAGAGCAGACTGACCCCAATCTGTTAATGTAACACACCCAGGGAAGAGCAGACTGAACTCACTCTGTCAATGTAACACAACCAGGGAGGAGCAGACTGAACCCACCCTGTCAATGTAACACACCCAGGGAAGAGCAGACTGACCTCACTCTGTCAATGTAACCCACCCAGAGAAGAGCAGAATGACCGCTTCTGCAAAATTACTCACACAGTCAACTGCAGTCTTACCCAACTCTCTCAATGTAACACACCCAGGGAAATGCAGACTGACCCAACTCTGTCAATGTAACACACCCAGGGAGGAGCAGACTGAACCCACCCTGTCACTGTAACACACCCAGGGAAGAGCAGACTGTCCCCACACTGTCAATTTAACAAACCCAGGGAAGAGCAGACTGACCTCACTCTGTCAATGTAACCCACCCAGAGAAGAGCAGAATGACCGCTTCTGCAAAATTACTCACACAGTCAACTGCAGTCTTACCCCACTCTGTCAATGTAACACACCCAGGGAAGAGTAGACTGACCACACTCTGGAAATGTAACAAACCCAGGGAAGAGCAGACTGACCTCACTCTGTCAATGTAACACACCCAGGGAAGTGTAGACTGTCCCCACTCTGTCAATGTAACACACCCAGGGAAGAGCAGACTGACCCCACTCTGTCAATGTAACACACCCAGGGAAGTACAGACTGACCTCACTATGTCAATGTAACAAACCCAGGGAAGAGCAGACTGACCTCACTCTGCCAATGTAACACACCCAGGGAAGAGCAGACTGACCCCACTCTGTCAATGTAACCCACCCATAAAAGAGCAGACTGACCCCACTCTGTCAATGTGACACGCCCTGGGAAGAGCAGACTAACCTCACTCTGTCAATGTAACAAACCCAGGGAAGAGCAGACTGACCCCACTCTGTCAATGTGACACGCCCTGGAAGAGCACACTGACCCAACTCTGTCAATGTAACACACCCAGGGAAGAGCAGACTGACCAAACTCTGTCAATGTAACAAACCCAGGGAAGAGCAGACTAACCTCACTCTGTCAATGTAACCCACCCAGAGAAGAGCAGAATGTCCTCTTCTGCAAAATTACTCACACAGTGAACTGCAGACTTACCCCACTCGGTCAATGTAACCCACCCAGTGATGTGCACACTGACCCCACTCTGTCATTGTAACACACCCAGGGAAGAGCAGACTGACCCCACTCTGTCAATGTAACACACAATGGGAGAACAGACTGAAACCACTCTGTCAATGTAACCCACCCAGGGAAGAGCAGACAGATACCACTCTGTCAATGTAACACACCCAGGGAAGAGCAGACTGACCCAACACTGTCAATTTAACACACCCAAGGAAGAACAGACTGACCCCACTCTGTCAATGTAAAACATTCAGGGAAGAGCAGATTGACCCCAATCTGTCAATGTAACACCCCCAGGGAAGAGAAGACTGACCCCACTCTGTCAATGTAACAAACCCAGGGAAGAGCAGACTGACCAAACTCTGTCAATGTAACAAACCCAGGGAAGAGCAGACTAACCTCACTCTGTCAATGTAACCCACCCAGAGAAGAGCAGAATGTCCTCTTCTGCAAAATTACTCACACAGTGACCTGCAGACTTACCCCACTCTGTCAAAGTAACCCACCCAGTGATGTGCACACTGACCCCACTCTGTCATTGTAACACACCCAGAGAAGAGCAGACTGACCCCACTCTGTCAATGTAACACACAATGGGAGAACAGACTGAAACCACTCTGTCAATGTAACCCACCCAGGGAAGAGCAGACAGATACCACTCTGTCAATGTAACACACCAAGGGAAGAACAGACTGATCCCACTCTGTCAATTTAACACACCCAGGGAAGAGCAGACTGACCCAACACTGTCAATTTAACACACCCATGGAAGAACAGACTGACGCCACTCTGTCAATGTAACACACTCAGGGAAGAGCAGACTGACCCCAATCTGTCAATGTAACACATCCAGGGAAGAGCAGACTTACCCCACTCTGTCAATGTAACCCACCCAGTGATGTGCACACTGACCCCACTCTGTCATTGTAACACACCCAGAGAAGAGCAGACTGACCCCACTCTGTCAATGTAACACACAATGGGAGAACAGACTGAAACCACTCTGTCAATGTAACCCACCCAGGGAAGAGCAGACAGATACCACTCTGTCAATGTAACACACCAAGGGAAGAACAGACTGATCCCACTCTGTCAATTTAACACACCCAGGGAAGAGCAGACTGACCCAACACTGTCAATTTAACACACCCATGGAAGAACAGACTGACGCCACTCTGTCAATGTAACACACTCAGGGAAGAGCAGACTGACCCCAATCTGTCAATGTAACACATCCAGGGAAGAGAAGACTGACCCCACTCTGTCAATGTAACAAACCCAGGGAAGAGCAGACTGACCTCACTCTGTCAATGTAACACACCCAGGGAAGAGCAGACTGAACCCACTCTGTCAATGTAACACACGCAGGGAAGAGCAGACTGAATTCATTCTGTCAATGTAACCCACCCATAAAAGAGCAGACTGACCCCACTCTGTCAATGTAACCCACCCAGAGAAGAGCAGAATGACAGCTTCTGCAAAATTACTCACACAGTCAACTGCAGTCTTACCCCACTCTTTCAATGTAACACACCCAGGGGAAGAGTAGACTGACCACACTCTGTAAATGTAACAAACCCAGGGAAGAGCAGACTGACCTCACTCTGTCAATGTAACACACCCAGGGAAGTGCAGACTGACCCCACTCTGTCAATGTAACACACCCAGGGAAGAGCAGACTGATCAAACTCTGTCAATGTAACAAACCCAGGGAAGAGCAGACTAACCTCACTCTGTCAATGTAACCCACCCAGAGAAGAGCAGAATGTCCTCTTCTGCAAAATTACTCACACAGTGACCTGCAGACATACCCCACTCTGTCAATGTAACCCACCCAGTGATGTGCACACTGACCCCACTCTGTCATTGTAACACACCCAGGGAAGAGCAGACTGACCCCACTCTGTCAATGTAACACACAATGGGAGAACAGACTGAAACCACTCTGTCAATGTAACCCACCCAGGGAAGAGCAGACAGATACCACTCTGTCAATGTAACACACCAAGGGAAGAACAGACTGACCCCACTCTGTCAATTTAACACACCCAGGGAAGAGCAGACTGACCCAACACTGTCAATTTAACATACCCATGGAAGAACAGACTGACGCCACTCTGTCAATGTAACACACTCAGGGAAGAGCAGACTGACCCCAATCTGTCAATGTAACACATCCAGGGAAGAGAAGACTGACCCCACTCTGTCAATGTAACAAACCCAGGGAAGAGCAGACTGACCTCACTCTGTCAATGTAACACACCCAGGGAAGAGCAGACTGAACCCACTCTGTCAATGTAACACACGCAGGGAAGAGCAGACTGAATTCATTCTGTCAATGTAACCCACCCATAAAAGAGCAGACTGACCCCACTCTGTCAATGTGACACGCCCTGGGAAGAGCAGACTGAACACACTCTGTCAATGTAACACACCCTGGGAAGAGCAGACTGACCCCCACTCTGTCAATGTAACACACACAGGGAAGTGCACAGACCCCACTCTATCATTGTAACACAGCAAGGGAAGAGCAGACTGACCCCCACTCTGTCAATGTAACAAACCCTGGGAGAACAGGCTGACCCCACTCTGTCAATGTAATACACCCAGGGAAGAGCAGACTGAACCCACTCTGTCAATGTAACACACCCAGGGAAGAACAGACTGACCCCACTCTGTCATTGTAACACACCCAGGGAAGAGCAGACTGACCGCACTCTATCAATGTAACACACAATGGGAGAACAGACTGACCCCACTCTGTCAATGTAACACACCCAGGGAAGAGCAGACAGATACCACTCTGTCAATGTAACACACCAAGGGAAGAACAGACTGACCCCACTCTGTCAATTTAACACACCCAGGGAAGAGCAGACTGACACCACCCTGTCACTCTAACACTCCCAGGGAAGAACAGACTGACGCCACTCTGTCAATGTAACACACCCAGGGAAGAGCAGACAGACCCAACACTGTCAATTTAACACACCCAAGGAAGAACAGACTGACCCCACTCTGTCAATGTATCACACCCAGGGAAGAACAGACTGACCCCACTCTGTCATTGTAACACACGCAGGGAAGAGCAGACTGACCGCACTCTGTCAATGTAACACACAATGGGAGAACAGACTGACCCCACTCTGTCAATGTAACACACCCAGGGAAGAGCAGACTGACCCCACTCTGTCAATGTAACACACCAAGGGAAGAACAGACTGACCCCACTCTGTCAATTTAACACACCCAAGGAAGAACAGACTGACCCCACTGTGTCAATGTAACACACCCAGGGGAGAGCAGACTGACACCACCCTGTCACTGTAAAACTCCCAGGGAAGAACAGACTGACGCCACTCTGTCAATGTAACACACCCAGGGAAGAGCAGACTGACCCAACACTGTCAATTTAACACACCCAAGGAAGAACAGACTGACCCCACTCTGTCAATGTAACACACTCAGGGAAGAGCAGACTGACCCCAATCTGTTAATGTAACACACCCAGGGAAGAGAAGACTGACCCCAATCTGTCAATGTAACAAACCCAGGGAAGAGCAGACTGACCTCACTCTGTCAATGTAACACACCCAGGGAAGAGCAGACTGACCCCACTCTGTCAATGTAACACACCCAGGGAAGAGCAGACTGAACTCACTCTGTCAATGTAACACAACCAGGGAGGAGCAGACTGAACCCACCCTGTCAATGTAACACACCCAGGGAAGAGCAGACTGACCTCACTCTGTCAATGTAACCCACCCAGAGAAGAGCAGAATGACCGCTTCTGCAAAATTACTCACACAGTCAACTGCAGTCTTACCCAACTCTGTCAATGTAACACACGCAGGGAAATGCAGACTGACCCAACTCTGTCAATGTAACACACCCAGGGAGGAGCAGACTGAACCCAACCTGTCACTGTAACACACCCAGGGAAGAGCAGACTGTCCCCTCACTGTCAATTTAACAAACCCAGGGAAGAGCAGACTGACCTCACTCTGTCAATGTAACCCACCCAGAGAAGAGCAGAATGACCGCTTCTGCAAAATTACTCACACAGTCAACTGCAGTCTTACCCAACTCTGTCAATGTAACACACCCAGGGAAATGCAGACTGACCCAACTCTGTCAATGTAACACACCCAGGGAGGAGCAGACTGAACCCACCCTGTCACTGTAACACACCCAGGGAAGAGCAGACTGTCCCCTCACTGTCAATTTAACAAACCCAGGGAAGAGCAGACTGACCTCACTCTGTCAATGTAACCCACCCAGAGAAGAGCAGAATGACCGCTTCTGCAAAATTACTCACACAGTCAACTGCAGTCTTACCCCACTCTGTCAATGTAACACACCCAGGGAAGAGTAGACTGACCACACTCTGTAAATGTAACAAACCCAGGGAAGAGCAGACTGACCTCACTCTGTCAATGTAACACACCCAGGGAAGTGTAGACTGTCCCCACTCTGTCAATGTAACACACCCAGGGAAGAGCAGACTGACCCCACTCTGTCAATGTAACACACCCAGGGAAGTACAGAATGACCTCACTATTTCAATGTAACAAACCCAGGGAAGAGCAGACTGACCTCACTCTGCCAATGTAACACACCCAGGGAAGAGCAGACTGACCCCACTCTGTCAATGTAACCCACCCATAAAAGAGCAGACTGACCCCACTCTGTCAATGTGACACGCCCTGGGAAGAGCAGACTAACCTCACTCTGTCAATGTAACAAACCCAGGGAAGAGCAGACTGACCCCACTCTGTCAATGTGACACGCCCTGGAAGAGCACACTGACCCAACTCTGTCAATGTAACACACCCAGGGAAGAGCAGACTGACCAAACTCTGTCAATGTAACAAACCCAGGGAAGAGCAGACTAACCTCACTCTGTCAATGTAACCCACCCAGAGAAGAGCAGAATGTCCTCTTCTGCAAAATTACTCACACAGTGAACTGCAGACTTACCCCACTCTGTCAATGTAACCCACCCAGTGATGTGCACACTGACCCCACTCTGTCATTGTAACACACCCAGGGAAGAGCAGACTGACCCAACACTGTCAATTTAACACACCCAAGGAATAACAGACTGACCCCACTCTGTCAATGTAACACACCCAGGGAAGAGCAGACTGACCCAACACTGTCAATTTAACACACCCAAGGAAGAACAGACTGACCCCACTGTGTCAATTTAACACACCCAGGGGAGAGCAGACTGACACCACCCTGTCACTGTAAAACTCCCAGGGAAGAACAGACTGACGCCACTCTGTCAATGTAACACACCCAGGGAAGAGCAGACTGACCCAACACTGTCAATTTAACACACCCAAGGAAGAACAGACTGACCACACTCTGTCAATGTAACACACTCAGGGAAGAGCAGACAGACCCCAATCTGTTAATGTAACACACCCAGGGAAGAGAAGACTGACCCCAATCTGTCAATGTAACAAACCCAGGGAAGAGCAGACTGACCTCACTCTGTCAATGTAACACACCCAGGGAAGAGCAGACTGACCCCACTCTGTTAATGTAACACACCCAGGGAAGAGCAGACTGAACTCACTCTGTCAATGTAACACAACCAGGGAGGAGCAGACTGAACCCACCCTGTCACTGCAACACACCCAGGGAAGAGCAGACTGACCTCACTCTGTCAATGTAACACACCCAGGGAAGAGCAGAATGACCGCTTCTGCAAAATTACTCACACAGTCAACAGCAGTCTTACCCCACTCTGTCAATGAAACACACCCAGGGAAAAGCAGACTGACCCAACTCTGTCAATGTAACACACCCAGGGAGGAGCAGACTGAACCCACCCTGTCACTGTAACACACCCAGGGAAGAGCAGACTGTCCCCACTCTGTCAATTTAACAAACCCAGGGAAGAGCAGACTGACCTCACTCTGTCAATGTAACCCACCCAGAGAAGAGCAGAATGACAGCTTCTGCAAAATTACTCACACAGTCAACTGCAGTCTTACCCCACTCTTTCAATGTAACACACCCAGGGAAGAGTAGACTGACCACACTCTGTAAATGTAACAAACCCAGGGAAGAGCAGACTGACCTCACTCTGTCAATGTAACACACCCAGGGAAGTGCAGACTGACCCCACTCTGTCAATGTAACACACCCAGGGAAGAGCAGACTGATCAAACTCTGTCAATGTAACAAACCCAGGGAAGAGCAGACTAACCTCACTCTGTCAATGTAACCCACCCAGAGAAGAGCAGAATGTCCTCTTCTGCAAAATTACTCACACAGTGACCTGCAGACATACCCCACTCTGTCAATGTAACCCACCCAGTGATGTGCACACTGACCCCACTCTGTCATTGTAACACACCCAGGGAAGAGCAGACTGACCCCACTCTGTCAATGTAACACACAATGGGAGAACAGACTGAAACCACTCTGTCAATGTAACCCACCCAGGGAAGAGCAGACAGATACCACTCTGTCAATGTAACACACCAAGGGAAGAACAGACTAACCCCACTCTGTCAATTTAACACACCCAGGGAAGAGCAGACTGACCCAACACTGTCAATTTAACACACCCATGGAAGAACAGACTGACGCCACTCTGTCAATGTAACACACTCAGGGAAGAGCAGACTGACCCCAATCTGTCAATGTAACACATCCAGGGAAGAGAAGACTGACCCCACTCTGTCAATGTAACAAACCCAGGGAAGAGCAGACTGACCTCACTCTGTCAATGTAACACACCCAGGGAAGAGCAGACTGAACCCACTCTGTCAATGTAACACACGCAGGGAAGAGCAGACTGAATTCATTCTGTCAATGTAACCCACCCATAAAAGAGCAGACTGTCCCCACTCTGTCAATGTGACACGCCCTGGGAAGAGCAGACTGACCACACTCTGTCAATGTAACACACCCTGGGAAGAGCAGACTGACCCCCACTCTGTCAATGTAACACACACAGGGAAGTGCACAGACCCCACTCTGTCATTGTAACACAGCAAGGGAAGAGCAGACTGACCCCCACTCTGTCAATGTAACAAACCCTGGGAGAACAGGCTGACCCCACTTTGTCAATGTAACACACCCAGGGAAAAGCAGACTGAACCCACTCTGTCAATGTAACACACCCAGGGAAGAACAGACTGACCCCACTCTGTCATTGTAACACACCCAGGGAAGAGCAGACTGACCGCACTCTGTCAATGTAACACACAATGGGAGAACAGACTGACCCCACTCTGTCAATGTAACACACCCAGGGAAGAGCAGACAGATACCACTCTGTCAATGTAACACACCAAGGGAAGAACAGACTGACCCCACTCTGTCAATTTAACACACCCAGGGAAGAGCAGACTGATCCCACTCTGTCAATGTAACATACCCAGGGGAGAGCAGACTGACACCACCCTGTCACTCTAACACTCCCAGGGAAGAACAGACTGACGCCACTCTGTCAATGTAACACACCCAGTGAAGAGCAGACAGACCCAACACTGTCAATTTAACACACCCAAGGAAGAACAGACTGACCCCACTCTGTCAATGTATCACACCCAGGGAAGAACAGACTGACCCCACTCTGTCATTGTAACACACGCAGGGAAGAGCAGACTGACCGCACTCTGTCAATGTAACACACAATGGGAGAACAGACTGACCCCACTCTGTCAATGTAACACACCCAGGGAAGAGCAGACAGATACCACTCTGTCAATGTAACACACCAAGGGAAGAACAGACTGACCCCACTCTGTCAATTTAACACACCCAAGGAAGAACAGACTGACCCCACTGTGTCAATTTAACACACCCAGGGGAGAGCAGACTGACACCACCCTGTCACTGTAAAACTCCCAGGGAAGAACAGACTGACGCCACTCTGTCAATGTAACACACCCAGGGAAGAGCAGACTGACCCAACACTGTCAATTTAACACACCCAAGGAAGAACAGACTGACCCCACTCTGTCAATGTAACACACTCAGGGAAGAGCAGACTGACCCCAATCTGTTAATGTAACACACCCAGGGAAGAGCAGACTGAACTCACTCTGTCAATGTAACACAACCAGGGAGGAGCAGACTGAACCCACCCTGTCACTGCAACACACCCAGGGAAGAGCAGACTGACCTCACTCTGTCAATGTAACACACCCAGGGAAGAGCAGAATGACCGCTTCTGCAAAATTACTCACACAGTCAACAGCAGTCTTACCCCACTCTGTCAATGAAACACACCCAGGGAAAAGCAGACTGACCCAACTCTGTCAATGTAACACACCCAGGGAGGAGCAGACTGAACCCACCCTGTCACTGTAACACACCCAGGGAAGAGCAGACTGTCCCCACTCTGTCAATTTAACAAACCCAGGGAAGAGCAGACTGACCTCACTCTGTCAATGTAACCCACCCAGAGAAGAGCAGAATGACAGCTTCTGCAAAATTACTCACACAGTCAACTGCAGTCTTACCCCACTCTTTCAATGTAACACACCCAGGGAAGAGTAGACTGACCACACTCTGTAAATGTAACAAACCCAGGGAAGAGCAGACTGACCTCACTCTGTCAATGTAACACACCCAGGGAAGTGCAGACTGACCCCACTCTGTCAATGTAACACACCCAGGGAAGAGCAGACTGATCAAACTCTGTCAATGTAACAAACCCAGGGAAGAGCAGACTAACCTCACTCTGTCAATGTAACCCACCCAGAGAAGAGCAGAATGTCCTCTTCTGCAAAATTACTCACACAGTGACCTGCAGACATACCCCACTCTGTCAATGTAACCCACCCAGTGATGTGCACACTGACCCCACTCTGTCATTGTAACACACCCAGGGAAGAGCAGACTGACCCCACTCTGTCAATGTAACACACAATGGGAGAACAGACTGAAACCACTCTGTCAATGTAACCCACCCAGGGAAGAGCAGACAGATACCACTCTGTCAATGTAACACACCAAGGGAAGAACAGACTAACCCCACTCTGTCAATTTAACACACCCAGGGAAGAGCAGACTGACCCAACACTGTCAATTTAACACACCCATGGAAGAACAGACTGACGCCACTCTGTCAATGTAACACACTCAGGGAAGAGCAGACTGACCCCAATCTGTCAATGTAACACATCCAGGGAAGAGAAGACTGACCCCACTCTGTCAATGTAACAAACCCAGGGAAGAGCAGACTGACCTCACTCTGTCAATGTAACACACCCAGGGAAGAGCAGACTGAACCCACTCTGTCAATGTAACACACGCAGGGAAGAGCAGACTGAATTCATTCTGTCAATGTAACCCACCCATAAAAGAGCAGACTGTCCCCACTCTGTCAATGTGACACGCCCTGGGAAGAGCAGACTGACCACACTCTGTCAATGTAACACACCCTGGGAAGAGCAGACTGACCCCCACTCTGTCAATGTAACACACACAGGGAAGTGCACAGACCCCACTCTGTCATTGTAACACAGCAAGGGAAGAGCAGACTGACCCCCACTCTGTCAATGTAACAAACCCTGGGAGAACAGGCTGACCCCACTCTGTCAATGTAACACACCCAGGGAAGAGCAGACTGAACCCACTCTGTCAATGTAACACACCCAGGGAAGAACAGACTGACCCCACTCTGTCATTGTAACACACCCAGGGAAGAGCAGACTGACCGCACTCTGTCAATGTAACACACAATGGGAGAACAGACTGACCCCACTCTGTCAATGTAACACACCCAGGGAAGAGCAGACAGATACCACTCTGTCAATGTAACACACCAAGGGAAGAACAGACTGACCCCACTCTGTCAATTTAACACACCCAGGGAAGAGCAGACTGATCCCACTCTGTCAATGTAACATACCCAGGGGAGAGCAGACTGACACCACCCTGTCACTCTAACACTCCCAGGGAAGAACAGACTGACGCCACTCTGTCAATGTAACACACCCAGTGAAGAGCAGACAGACCCAACACTGTCAATTTAACACACCCAAGGAAGAACAGACTGACCCCACTCTGTCAATGTATCACACCCAGGGAAGAACAGACTGACCCCACTCTGTCATTGTAACACACGCAGGGAAGAGCAGACTGACCGCACTCTGTCAATGTAACACACAATGGGAGAACAGACTGACCCCACTCTGTCAATGTAACACACCCAGGGAAGAGCAGACAGATACCACTCTGTCAATGTAACACACCAAGGGAAGAACAGACTGACCCCACTCTGTCAATTTAACACACCCAAGGAAGAACAGACTGACCCCACTGTGTCAATTTAACACACCCAGGGGAGAGCAGACTGACACCACCCTGTCACTGTAAAACTCCCAGGGAAGAACAGACTGACGCCACTCTGTCAATGTAACACACCCAGGGAAGAGCAGACTGACCCAACACTGTCAATTTAACACACCCAAGGAAGAACAGACTGACCCCACTCTGTCAATGTAACACACTCAGGGAAGAGCAGACTGACCCCAATCTGTTAATGTAACACACCCAGGGAAGAGCAGACTGAACTCACTCTGTCAATGTAACACAACCAGGGAGGAGCAGACTGAACCCACCCTGTCAATGTAACACACCCAGGGAAGAGCAGACTGACCTCACTCTGTCAATGTAACCCACCCAGAGAAGAGCAGAATGACCGCTTCTGCAAAATTACTCACACAGTCAACTGCAGTCTTACCCAACTCTGTCAATGTAACACACCCAGGGAAATGCAGACTGACCCAACTCTGTCAATGTAACACACCCAGGGAGGAGCAGACTGAACCCACCCTGTCACTGTAACACACCCAGGGAAGAGCAGACTGTCCCCACACTGTCAATTTAACAAACCCAGGGAAGAGCAGACTGACCTCACTCTGTCAATGTAACCCACCCAGAGAAGAGCAGAATGACCGCTTCTGCAAAATTACTCACACAGTCAACTGCAGTCTTACCCCACTCTGTCAATGTAACACACCCAGGGAAGAGTAGACTGACCACACTCTGTAAATGTAACAAACCCAGGGAAGAGCAGACTGACCTCACTCTGTCAATGTAACACACCCAGGGAAGTGTAGACTGTCCCCACTCTGTCAATGTAACACACCCAGGGAAGAGCAGACTGACCCCACTCTGTCAATGTAACACACCCAGGGAAGTACAGACTGACCTCACTATGTCAATGTAACAAACCCAGGGAAGAGCAGACTGACCTCACTCTGCCAATGTAACACACCCAGGGAAGAGCAGACTGACCCCACTCTGTCAATGTAACCCACCCATAAAAGAGCAGACTGACCCCACTCTGTCAATGTGACACGCCCTGGGAAGAGCAGACTAACCTCACTCTGTCAATGTAACCCACCCATAAAAGAGCAGACTGACCCCACTCTGTCAATGTGACACGCCCTGGGAAGAGCAGACTAACCTCACTCTGTCAATGTAACAAACCCAGGGAAGAGCAGACTGACCCCACTCTGTCAATGTGACACGCCCTGGAAGAGCAATCTGACCAAACTCTGTCAATGTAACAAACCCAGGGAAGAGCAGACTAACCTCACTCTGTCAATGTAACCCACCCAGAGTAGAGCAGAATGTCCTCTTCTGCAAAATTACTCACACAGTGAACTGCAGACTTACCCCACTCTGTCAATGTAACCCACCCAGTGATGTGCACACTGACCCCACTCTGTCATTGTAACACACCCAGGGAAGAGCAGACTGACCCCACTCTGTCAATGTAACACACAATGGGGGAACAGACTGAAACCACTCTGTCAATGTAACCCACCCAGGGAAGAGCAGACAGATACCACTCTGTCAATGTAACACACCCAGGGAAGAGCAGACTGACCCAACACTGTCAATTTAACACACCCAAGGAAGAACAGACTGACCCCACTCTGTCAATGTAAAACATTCAGGGAAGAGCAGATTGACCCCAATCTGTCAATGTAACACCCCCAGGGAAGAGAAGACTGACCCCACTCTGTCAATGTAACAAACCCAGGGAAGAGCAGACTGACCAAACTCTGTCAATGTAACAAACCCAGGGAAGAGCAGACTAACCTCACTCTGTCAATGTAACCCACCCAGAGAAGAGCAGAATGTCCTCTTCTGCAAAATTACTCACACAGTGACCTGCAGACTTACCCCACTCTGTCAATGTAACCCACCCAGTGATGTGCACACTGACCCCACTCTGTCATTGTAACACACCCAGAGAAGAGCAGACTGACCCCACTCTGTCAATGTAACACACAATGGGAGAACAGACTGAAACCACTCTGTCAATGTAACCCACCCAGGGAAGAGCAGACAGATACCACTCTTTCAATGTAACACACCCAGGGAAGAGTAGACTGACCACACTCTGTAAATGTAACAAACCCAGGGAAGAGCAGACTGACCTCACTCTGTCAATGTAACACACCCAGGGAAGTGCAGACTGACCCCACTCTGTCAATGTAACACACCCAGGGAAGAGCAGACTGACCCCACTCTGTCAATGTAACACACCCAGGGAAGTACAGACTGACCCCTTTATGTCAATGTAACAAACCCAGGGAACAGCAGACTGACCTCACTCTGCCAATGTAACACACCCAGGGAAGAGCAGACTGACCCCACTCTGTCAATGTAGCCCACCCATAAAAGAGCAGACTGACCCCACTCTGTCAATGTGACACGCCCTGGGAAGAGCAGACTAAACTCACTCTGTCAATGTAACACACCCAGGGAAGAGCAGACTGACCCCACTCTGTCAATGTGACACGCCCTGGAAGAGCACACTGACCCAACTCTGTCAATGTAACCCACTCAGGGAAGAGCAGACTGATCAAACTCTGTCAATGTAACAAACCCAGGGAAGAGCAGACTTACCTCACGCTGTCAATGTAACCCACCCAGAGAAGAGCAGAATGTCCTCTTCTGCAAAATTACTCACACAGTGACCTGCAGACATACCCCACTCTGTCAATGTAACCCACCCAGTGATGTGCACACTGACCCCACTCTGTCATTGTAACACACCCAGGGAAGAGCAGACTGACCCCACTCTGTCAATGTAACACACAATGGGAGAACAGACTGAAACCACTCTGTCAATGTAACCCACCCAGGGAAGAGCAGACAGATACCACTCTGTCAATGTAACACACCAAGGGAAGAACAGACTGACCCCACTCTGTCAATTTAACACACCCAGGGAAGAGCAGACTGACCCAACACTGTCAATTTAACACACCCATGGACGAACACACTGACGCCACTCTGTCAATGTAACACACTCAGGGAAGAGCAGACTGACCCCAATCTGTCAATGTAACACATCCAGGGACGAGAAGACTGACCCCACTCTGTCAATGTAACAAACCCAGGGAAGAGCAGACTGACCTCACTCTGTCAATGTAACACACCCAGGGAAGAGCAGACTGAACCCACTCTGTCAATGTAACACACGCAGGGAAGAGCAGACTGAATTCATTCTGTCAATGTAACCCACCCATAAAAGAGCAGACTGACCCCACTCTGTCAATGTGACACGCCCTGGGAAGAGCAGACTGACCACACTCTGTCAATGTAACACACCCAGGGAAGAGCAGACTGACCCCCACTCTGTCAATGAAACACACACAGGGAAGTGCACAGACCCCACTCTATCATTGTAACACAGCAAGGGAAGAGCAGACTGACCCCCACTCTGTCAATGTAACAAACCCTGGGAGAACAGGCTGACCCCACTCTGTCAATGTAACACACCCAGGGAAGAGCAGACTGAACCCACTCTGTCAATGTAACACACCCAGGGAAGAACAGACTGACCCCACTCTGTCATTGTAACACACCCAGGGAAGAGCAGACTGACCGCACTCTGTCAATGTAACACACAATGGGAGAACAGACTGACCCCACTCTGTCAATGTAACACACCCAGGGAAGAGCAGACAGATACCACTCTGTCAATGTAACACACCAAGGGAAGAACAGACTGACCCCACTCTGTCAATTTAACACACCCAGGGAAGAGCAGACTGATCCCACTCTGTCAATGTAACATACCCAGGGGAGAGCAGACTGACACCACCCTGTCACTCTAACACTCCCAGGGAAGAACAGACTGACGCCACTCTGTCAATGTAACACACCCAGTGAAGAGCAGACAGACCCAACACTGTCAATTTAACACACCCAAGGAAGAACAGACTGACCCCACTCTGTCAATGTATCACACCCAGGGAAGAACAGACTTACCCCACTCTGTCATTGTAACACACGCAGGGAAGAGCAGACTGACCGCACTCTGTCAATGTAACACACAATGGGAGAACAGACTGACCCCACTCTGTCAATGTAACACACCCAGGGAAGAGCAGACAGATACCACTCTGTCAATGTAACACACCAAGGGAAGAACAGACTGACCCCACTCTGTCAATTTAACACACCCAAGGAAGAACAGACTGACCCCACTGTGTCAATTTAACACACCCAGGGGAGAGCAGACTGACACCACCCTGTCACTGTAAAACTCCCAGGGAAGAACAGACTGACGCCACTCTGTCAATGTAACACACCCAGGGAAGAGCAGACTGACCCAACACTGTCAATTTAACACACCCAAGGAAGAACAGACTGACCCCACTCTGTCAATGTAACACACTCTGGGAAGAGCAGACTGACCCCAATCTGTTAATGTAACACACCCAGGGAAGAGCAGACTGAACTCACTCTGTCAATGTAACACAACCAGGGATGAGCAGACTGAACCCACCCTGTCAATGTAACACACCCAGGGAAGAGCAGACTGACCTCACTCTGTCAATGTAACCCACCCAGAGAAGAGCAGAATGACCGCTTCTGCAAAATTACTCACACAGTCAACTGCAGTCTTACCCAACTCTGTCAATGTAACACACCCAGGGAAATGCAGACTGACCCAACTCTGTCAATGTAACACACCCAGGGAGGAGCAGACTGAACCCACCCTGTCACTGTAACACACCCAGGGAAGAGCAGACTGTCCCCACACTGTCAATTTAACAAACCCAGGGAAGAGCAGACTGACCTCACTCTGTCAATGTAACCCACCCAGAGAAGAGCAGAATGACCGCTTCTGCAAAATTACTCACACAGTCAACTGCAGTCTTACCCCACTCTGTCAATGTAACACACCCAGGGAAGAGTAGACTGACCACACTCTGTAAATGTAACACACCCAGGGAAGAGCAGACTGACCCCACTCTGTCAATGTAACACACCCAGGGAAGTACAGACTGACCTCACTATGTCAATGTAACAAACCCAGGGACGAGCAGACTGACCTCACTCTGCCAATGTAACACACCCAGGGAAGAGCAGACTGACCCCACTCTGTCAATGTAACCCACCCATAAAAGAGCAGACTGACCCCACTCTGTCAATGTGACACGCCCTGGGAAGAGCAGACTAACCTCACTCTGTCAATGTAACAAACCCAGGGAAGAGCAGACTGACCCCACTCTGTCAATGTTACACGCCCTGGAAGAGCACACTGACCCAACTCTGTCAATGTAACACACCCAGGGAAGAGCAGACTGACCAAACTCTGTCAATGTAACAAACCCAGGGAAGAGCAGACTAACCTCACTCTGTCAATGTAACACACCCAGAGAAGAGCAGAATGTCCTCTTCTGCAAAATTACTCACACAGTGAACTGCAGACTTACCCCACTCTGTCAATGTAACCCACCCAGTGATGTGCACACTGACCCCACTCTGTCATTGTAACACACCCAGGGAAGAGCAGACTGACACCACTCTGTCAATGTAACACACAATGGGAGAACAGACTGAAACCACTCTGTCAATGTAACCCACCCAGGGAAGAGCAGACAGATACCACTCTGTCAATGTAACACACCCAGGGAAGAGCAGACTGACCCAACACTGTCAATTTAACACACCCAAGGAAGAACAGACTGACCCCACTCTGTCAATGTAAAACATTCAGGGAAGAGCAGATTGACCCCAATCTGTCAATGTAACACCCCCAGGGAAGAGAAGACTGACCCCACTCTGTCAATGTAACACACCCAGGGAAGAGCAGACTGACCCCAATCTGTCAATGTGACACGCCCTGGGAAGAGCAGACTGAACTCACTCTGTCAATGTAACACAACCAGGGAAGATCAGACTGACCCCACTATGTCAATGTAACACAAGCAGGGAAGGTCAGACTGACCCCACTCTGTCAATGTAACACACCCAGGGAAGATCAGACTGACCCCACTCTGTCAATGTAACACACACTGGGAGAACAGACTGACCCCACTCTGTCAATGTAACACACCCAGGGAAGAGCAGACTGAACCCACTCTGTCAATGTAACAAACCCAGGGAAGAACAGACTGACCCCACTCTGTCAATGTAATACACCCAGGGAACAGCTGACTGACCCCACTCTGTCAATGTAACACACCCAGGGAAGAACAGACTGACTCCACTCTATCAATGTAACCCCCCCAAGGGAAGAGCAGACTGACACCAATCTGTCAATGTAACACACCCAGGGAAGAACAGACTGACCCCACTCTGTCAATGTAACAAACCCTGGGAGAATAGACTGACCCCACTCTGTCAATGTAACACACCCAGGGAAGGGCAGACTGACCCCACTCAGTCAATGTAACAAACACTGGGAGAACAGACTGACCCCACTCTGTCAATGTAACACACCCAGGGAAGAGCAGACTGAACCCACTCTGTCAATGTAACACACCCAGGGAAGAACAGACTGACCCTACTCTGTCATTGTAACACACCCAGGGAAGAGCAGACTGACCCCACTCTGTCAATGTAACATACCCAGGGGAGAGCAGACTGACCCGACCCTGTCACTGTAACACTCCCAGCGAAGAACAGACTGACGCCACTCTGTCAATATAACACACCCAGGGAAGAGCAGACTGACCCAACACTGTCAATTTAACACACCCAAGGAATAACAGACTGACCCCACTCTGTCAATGTAACACACCCAGGGAAGAGCAGACTGACCCAACACTGTCAATTTAACACACCCAAGGAAGAACAGACTGACCCCACTGTGTCAATTTAACACACCCAGGGGAGAGCAGACTGACCCCACCCTGTCACTGTAAAACTCCCAGGGAAGAACAGACTGACGCCACTCTGTCAATGTATCACACCCAGGGAAGAGCAGACTGACCCAACACTGTCAATTTAACACACCCAAGGAAGAACAGACTGACCACACTCTGTCAATGTAACACACTCAGGGAAGAGCAGACAGACCCCAATCTGTTAATGTAACACACCCAGGGAAGAGAAGACTGACCCCAATCTGTCAATGTAACAAACCCAGGGAAGAGCAGACTGACCTCACTCTGTCAATGTAACACACCCAGGGAAGAGCAGACTGACCCCACTCTGTCAATGTAACACACCCAGGGAAGAGCAGACTGAACTCACTCAGTCAATGTAACACAACCAGGGAGGAGCAGACTGAACCCACCCTGTCACTGTAACACACCCAGGGAAGAGCAGACTGACCTCACTCTGTCAATGTAACTCACCCAGAGAAGAGCAGAATGACCGCTTCTGCAAAATTACTCACACAGTCAACAGCAGTCTTACCCCACTCTGTCAATGAAACACACCCAGGGAAAAGCAGACTGACCCAACTCTGTCAATGTAACACACCCAGGGAGGAGCAGACTGAACCCACCCTGTCACTGTAACACACCCAGGGAAGAGCAGACTGTCCCCACTCTGTCAATTTAACAAACCCAGGGAAGAGCAGACTGACCTCACTCTGTCAATATTACACACCCAGGGAAGAGCAGACAGACCTCATGCTGTCAATGTAACGCACCCAGGGAAGAGCAGACTTACCCCACTCTGGCAATGTAACACACCCAGGGAAGAGCAGACTGACCTCACTCGGTCAATATAACAGACACTGGGAGGAGCAGACTGACCACACTCTGTCATTGCAACACACCCAGGGAAGTGCAGACTGAGTTCACTCTGTCAATGTAACACACCCAGGGAAGAGCAGACTGACCCCTTTCTCTCAACTTTATGCACCCAGGGAAGATCAGACTGACCCCACACTGTCAATGTAACAAACCCAGGGAAGAGCAGACTGATCCCACACTGTCAATGATACACACCCAGGGAAGAGCAGACTGACCCCACTCTGTCAATGTGACACTCTCAGTGAAGAGCAGACTGACCTCACTCTGTCAATGTAACACACCCAGGGAAGAGCAGACAGACCCCACACTGTCAATGTAACACACCCAGGGAAGAGCAGACTGACCCACACTCTGTCAATGTAACACACCCAGGGAAGAGCAGAATGAACCCACTCTGTCAATGTAACACACCCAGGGAAGAGCAGACTGACCGCACCCGGTCAATGTAACACACCCAGGGAAGAGCAGACTGACCTCATGCAGTCAATGTAACGCACCCAGTGAAGAGCAGACTGACCTCACTCTGTCAATGTAACACACCCTGGGAGGAGCAGACTGACCCCACTCTGTCAATGTAACACACCCTGGGAGCAGCAGACTGACCCCACTCTGTGAATGTAACACACCCAGGGAAGAGCAGACAGACCTCACACGGTCAATGTAACACACGCAGGGAAGGGCAGACTGACCCCACTCTGTCAATGTAACACAGCCAGGGAAGAGCAGACTGACACCATTCTGTCAATGTAACACACACAGGGAAGAGGGGACGGACCCCACTCTGTCAATGAAACTCACCCAGGGAAGAGAAGATTGACCCCCCTCTGTGAATGTGCCGCACCCAGGGAAGAGCAGAATGACCCCACTCTGTCAATTTAAAACACCCAGGGAAGAGCAGACTGACCCCACTCTGTCAGTATAACACACCCAGGGAAGAGCAGACTGACTCCACTCTGTCAATGGAACACACCCAGGGAAGATCAGACTGACCCAACTCTGACAATATAACACATTTTGGGAAGAACAGACTGACCCCACCCTGTCAATGCAACACACCCACGGAAGAGCAGACTGACCCCACTCTATCATTGTAACAGACCCTGGGAAGAGCAGACTGACCTCACTCTGTCAATGTAACACACCCAGGGAAGAGCAGACTGACCCCATTCTGTCAATGTAACACACACAGGGAAGAGCAGACTGACCCCACTCTGTCAATGTAACTCACCCAGGGAAGAGAAGATTGCCCCCCCTTTGTCAATGTAACACACCCAGGGGAGACGAGAGTGACCCCTCTATCTCAATGTAACTCACCTAGGGAAGAGCAGACTGACCCCACTCTGTCAAAGTAACACACTCAGGGAAGAGCAGACTGTCCCCACTCTGTCAAAGTAACACACTCAGGGAAGAGCAGACTGACCTCACTCTGTCAATGTAACACACCCAGGGAAGAGCAGACTGTCCCCACTCTGTCAAAGTAACACACTCGGGGAAGTGCAGACTGACCCCACTCTGTCAATGTAACACACCCAGGGAAGAGCAGACTGACCCCACTCTGTCAATGTACACACCCAGGGAAGAGCAGACTGAACCCACCCTGTCAATGTAACACACCCAGGGAAGAGCAGACACACCCCACTCTGTCAATGTAACATACTCAGGGAATAGCAGTCTGACCCCACTCTGTCAATGTATCACACCCAGGGGAGAGCAGACTGAACCAACCCTGTCAATGTAAATCACCCAGGGAAGAGCAGACTGACCTCACTCTTTCAAAGTAACACACCGCGGGAAGAGCAGACTGACCCCACTCTGTCAATGTAACACACCCAAGAAAGAGCAGTCTGACCCCACTCTGTCAATGTTACGCACCCAGGGAAGAGCAGACTGACCCCACTCTGTCAATATCACAGACCCAGGGAAGACCAGACTGACCCCACTCTGTCAATGTAACACACCCAGGGAAGAGCAGACTGAACCCACTCTGACAAAGTAACACACTCAGGGAAGAACAGAATGACCCCACTCTACCAATGTAACGCACCGAGGGAAGAGCAGACTGACCCCACTCAGTCAATATAACAAACCCAGGGAAGAGCAGACTGATCCCACACTGTCAATGATACACACCCAGGGAAGAGCAGACTGACCCCACTTGTCAATGTGACACTCTCAGTGAAGAGCAGACTGACCGCACTCTGTCAATGTAACACACCCAGGAAAGAGCAGACTGACCCCACTCAGTCAATGTAACAGACCCAGGGAAGAGCCGACTGAACCCACTCTGTCAATGTAACACACCCAGGGAAGAGCAGACTGACCTCACTCTGTCAATGTAACATACCCAGGGAAGAGCAGACGGACCCACACTCTGTCAATGTAACACACCCAGGGAAGAGCAGACGGACCCACACTCTGTCAATGTAACACACCCAGGGAAGAGCAGACTGAACCCACTCTGTCAATGTTACCCACCTAGGGAAGAGCAGACTGACCGCACCCGGTCAATGTAACACACCCACGGAAGAGCAGACTGACCTCACTCTGTCAATATAACACACCCAAGGAAGAGCAGACTGACCTCATGCTGTCAATGTAACGCACCCAGGGAAGAGCAGACTGACCTCACTCTGTCAATGTAACACACCCTGGGAGGAGCAGACTGACCCCACTCTTTGAATGTAACACACCCAGGGAAGGGCAGACTGACCTCACCCGGTCAATGTGACACACGCAGGGAAGGGCAGACTGACACCATTCTGTCAATGTAACACACCCAGGGAAGAGCAGACTGACCCCACTCTGTCAATGTAACTCACCCAGGGAAGAGAAGATTGACCCCCCTCAGTCAATGTACCGCACCCAGGGAAGAGCAGAATGACCCCACTCTGTCAATTTAAAACACTCAGGGAAGAGCAGACTGACCCCACTCTGTCAGTATAACACACCCAGGGAAGAGCAGACTGACCCCACTCTGTCAATGTAACACACCCAGGGTAGAGCAGACTGACCCCACTCTGTAAATGTAAGACACACAGGGAAGAGTAGACTGACCCCACTCTGTCAATGTAACACACCCAGGGAAGAGCAGACTGACCCCACTCTGTCAATGTAAAACACCCAGGGAAGAGCAGACTGACCCCTTTCTGTCAACGTTACACACCCAGGGAAGTTCAGACTGACCCAACTCTGTCAATGTAACACATTCTGGGAAGAGCAGACTGACCCCACTCTGTCAATGCAACACACCCAGGGAAGAGCAGACTGACCCCACTCTATCATTGTAACACACCCAGGGAAGAGAACACTGACCTCACTCTGTCAATGTAACACACCCAGGGAAGAGCAGACTGACCCCATTCTGTCAATGTAACACACACAGGGAAGAGCAGACTGACCCCACTCTGTCAATGTAACTCACCCAGGGAAGAGAACATAGCCCCCCCTTTGTCAATGTAACACATCCAGGGGAGACCAGAGTGACCCCTATATCTCAATGTAACTCACCTAGGGAAGAGCAGACTGACCCCACTCTGTCAAAGTAACACACTCAGGGAAGAGCAGACTGTCCCCACTCTGTCAATGTAAGACATACAGGGAAGAGTAGACTGACCCCACTCTGTCAATGTAACACACCCAGGGTAGAGCAGACTGACACCACTCTGTCAATGTAAAACACCCAGGGAAGAGCAGACTGACCACTTTCTGTCAACGTTACACACCCAGGGAAGTTCAGACTGTCCCAACTCTGTCAATGTAACGCATTCTGGGAAGAGCAGACTGACCCCACTCTGTCAATGCAACACACCCAGGGAAGAGCAGACTGACCCCTCTCTATCATTGCAACACACCCAGGGAAGAGCAGACTGACCTCACTCTGTCAATGTAACACACCCAGGGAAGAGCAGACATACCCCATTCTGTCAATGTAACACACACAGGGAAGAGCAGACTGACCCCACTCTGTCAATGTAACTCACCCAGGGAAGAGAAGATTGCCCCCCCTTTGTCAATGTAACACACCCAGGGGAGACCTGAGTGACCCTTATATCTCAATGTAACTCACCTAGGGAAGAGCAGACTGACCCCACTCTGTCAAAGTAACACACTCAGGGAAGAGCAGACTGTCCCCACTCTGTCGAAGTAACACACTCATGGAAGAGCAGACTGACCTCACTCTGTCAATGTAACTCACCCAGAGAAGAGCAGACTGTCCCCACTCTGTCAAAGTAACACACTCGGGGAAGTGCAGACTGACCCCACTCTGTCAATGTAACACACCCAGGGAAGAGCAGACTGACCCCACCCTGTCAATGTAACACACCCAGGGAAGAGCAGACTGACCCCACTCTGTCAATGTAACACGCCCAGGGAAGAGCAGACTGAACCCATCCTGTCAATGTACCACACCCAGGGAAGAGCAGACTGACCCCACCCTGTCAATGTAACACACCCAGGGGAGACCTGAGTGACCCTTATATCTCAATGTAACTCACCTAGGGAAGAGCAGACACACCCCACTCTGTCAATGTAACATACTCAGGGAATAGCAGTCTGACCCCACTCTGTCAATGTATCACACCCAGGGGAGAGTAGACTGAACCAACCCTGTCAATGTAACTCACCCAGGGAAGAGAACATAGCCCCCCCTTTGTCAATGTAACACATCCAGGGGAGACCAGAGTGACCCCTATATCTCAATGTAACTCACCTAGGGAAGAGCAGACTGACCCCACTCTGTCAAAGTAACACACTCAGGGAAGAGCAGACTGTCCCCACTCTGTCAATGTAAGACATACAGGGAAGAGTAGACTGACCCCACTCTGTCAATGTAACACACCCAGGGTAGAGCAGACTGACACCACTCTGTCAATGTAAAACACCCAGGGAAGAGCAGACTGACCACTTTCTGTCAACGTTACACACCCAGGGAAGTTCAGACTGTCCCAACTCTGTCAATGTAACGCATTCTGGGAAGAGCAGACTGACCACACTCTGTCAATGCAACACACCCAGGGAAGAGCAGACTGACCCCTCTCTATCATTGCAACACACCCAGGGAAGAGCAGACTGACCTCACTCTGTCAATGTAACACACCCAGGGAAGAGCAGACATACCCCATTCTGTCAATGTAACACACACAGGGAAGAGCAGACTGACCCCACTCTGTCAATGTAACTCACCCAGGGAAGAGAAGATTGCCCCCCCTTTGTCAATGTAACACACCCAGGGGAGACCTGAGTGACCCTTATATCTCAATGTAACTCACCTAGGGAAGAGCAGACTGACCCCACTCTGTCAAAGTAACACACTCAGGGAAGAGCAGACTGTCCCCACTCTGTCGAAGTAACACACTCATGGAAGAGCAGACTGACCTCACTCTGTCAATGTAACTCACCCAGAGAAGAGCAGACTGTCCCCACTCTGTCAAAGTAACACACTCGGGGAAGTGCAGACTGACCCAACTCTGTCAATGTAACACACCCAGGGAAGAGCAGACTGACCCCACCCTGTCAATGTAACACACCCAGGGAAGAGCAGACTGACCCCACTCTGTCAATGTAACACGCCCAGGGAAGAGCAGACTGAACCCATCCTGTCAATGCACCACACCCAGGGAAGAGCAGACTGACCCCACCCTGTCAATGTAACACACCCAGGGGAGACCTGAGTGACCCTTATATCTCAATGTAACTCACCTAGGGAAGAGCAGACACACCCCACTCTGTCAATGTAACATACTCAGGGAATAGCAGTCTGACCCCACTCTGTCAATGTATCACACCCAGGGGAGAGTAGACTGAACCAACCCTGTCAATGTAACTCACCCAGGGAAGAGCAGAATGACCTCACTCTGTCAATGTAACACACCGCGGGAAGAGCAGACTGACTCCACTCTGTCAATGTAACACACCCAAGGAAGAGCAGCCTGACCCCACTCTGTCATTGTAACACAGCCAGGGAAGAGCAGGCTGACCCCTCTCTGTCAATGTAACTCACCCAGGGAACAGAGGATTGACCTCACTCGGTCAATGTAACATACCCAGGGAAGAGCAGACTAACCCCACTCTGTCAAAGTAACACTCCCAGGGAAGAGCAGACTGACCCCACTCTGTCAATGTAACACACCCAGGGAAGAGCAGACTGACCCCACTCTGTCAATGTCACGCACTCAGGGAAGAGCAGACTGACCCCACTCTGTCAATGTAACACACCCAAGGAAGAGCAGACTGACCTCATGCTGTCAATGTAACGCACCCAGGGAAGAGCAGACTGACCTCACTCTGTCAATGTAACACACCCTGGGAGGAGCAGACTGACCCCACTCTTTGAATGTAACACACCCAGGGAAGGGCAGACTGACCTCACCCGGTCAATGTGACACACGCAGGGAAGGGCAGACTGACACCATTCTGTCAATGTAACACACCCAGGGAAGAGCAGACTGACCCCACTCTGTCAATGTAACTCACCCAGGGAAGAGAAGATTGACCCCCCTCAGTCAATGTACCGCACCCAGGGAAGAGCAGAATGACCCCACTCTGTCAATTTAAAACACTCAGGGAAGAGCAGACTGACCCCACTCTGTCAGTATAACACACCCAGGGAAGAGCAGACTGACCCCACTCTGTCAATGTAACACACCCAGGGTAGAGCAGACTGACCCCACTCTGTAAATGTAAGACACACAGGGAAGAGTAGACTGACCCCACTCTGTCAATGTAACACACCCAGGGAAGAGCAGACTGACCCCACTCTGTCAATGTAAAACACCCAGGGAAGAGCAGACTGACCCCTTTCTGTCAACGTTACACACCCAGGGAAGTTCAGACTGACCCAACTCTGTCAATGTAACACATTCTGGGAAGAGCAGACTGACCCCACTCTGTCAATGCAACACACCCAGGGAAGAGCAGACTGACCCCACTCTATCATTGTAACACACCCAGGGAAGAGAACACTGACCTCACTCTGTCAATGTAACACACCCAGGGAAGAGCAGACTGACCCCATTCTGTCAATGTAACACACACAGGGAAGAGCAGACTGACCCCACTCTGTCAATGTAACTCACCCAGGGAAGAGAACATAGCCCCCCCTTTGTCAATGTAACACATCCAGGGGAGACCAGAGTGACCCCTATATCTCAATGTAACTCACCTAGGGAAGAGCAGACTGACCCCACTCTGTCAAAGTAACACACTCAGGGAAGAGCAGACTGTCCCCACTCTGTCAATGTAAGACATACAGGGAAGAGTAGACTGACCCCACTCTGTCAATGTAACACACCCAGGGTAGAGCAGACTGACACCACTCTGTCAATGTAAAACACCCAGGGAAGAGCAGACTGACCACTTTCTGTCAACGTTACACACCCAGGGAAGTTCAGACTGTCCCAACTCTGTCAATGTAACGCATTCTGGGAAGAGCAGACTGACCCCACTCTGTCAATGCAACACACCCAGGGAAGAGCAGACTGACCCCTCTCTATCATTGCAACACACCCAGGGAAGAGCAGACTGACCTCACTCTGTCAATGTAACACACCCAGGGAAGAGCAGACATACCCCATTCTGTCAATGTAACACACACAGGGAAGAGCAGACTGACCCCACTCTGTCAATGTAACTCACCCAGGGAAGAGAAGATTGCCCCCCCTTTGTCAATGTAACACACCCAGGGGAGACCTGAGTGACCCTTATATCTCAATGTAACTCACCTAGGGAAGAGCAGACTGACCCCACTCTGTCAAAGTAACACACTCAGGGAAGAGCAGACTGTCCCCACTCTGTCGAAGTAACACACTCATGGAAGAGCAGACTGACCTCACTCTGTCAATGTAACTCACCCAGAGAAGAGCAGACTGTCCCCACTCTGTCAAAGTAACACACTCGGGGAAGTGCAGACTGACCCCACTCTGTCAATGTAACTCACCCAGAGAAGAGCAGACTGTCCCCACTCTGTCAAAGTAACACACTCGGGGAAGTGCAGACTGACCCCACTCTGTCAATGTAACACACCCAAGGAAGAGCAGACTGACCCCACCCTGTCAATGTAACACACCCAGGGAAGAGCAGACTGACCCCACTCTGTCAATGTAACACGCCCAGGGAAGAGCAGACTGAACCCATCCTGTCAATGTACCACACCCAGGGAAGAGCAGACTGACCCCACCCTGTCAATGTAACACACCCAGGGGAGACCTGAGTGACCCTTATATCTCAATGTAACTCACCTAGGGAAGAGCAGACACACCCCACTCTGTCAATGTAACATACTCAGGGAATAGCAGTCTGACCCCACTCTGTCAATGTATCACACCCAGGGGAGAGTAGACTGAACCAACCCTGTCAATGTAACTCACCCAGGGAAGAGAACATAGCCCCCCCTTTGTCAATGTAACACATCCAGGGGAGACCAGAGTGACCCCTATATCTCAATGTAACTCACCTAGGGAAGAGCAGACTGACCCCACTCTGTCAAAGTAACACACTCAGGGAAGAGCAGACTGTCCCCACTCTGTCAATGTAAGACATACAGGGAAGAGTAGACTGACCCCACTCTGTCAATGTAACACACCCAGGGTAGAGCAGACTGACACCACTCTGTCAATGTAAAACACCCAGGGAAGAGCAGACTGACCACTTTCTGTCAACGTTACACACCCAGGGAAGTTCAGACTGTCCCAACTCTGTCAATGTAACGCATTCTGGGAAGAGCAGACTGACCACACTCTGTCAATGCAACACACCCAGGGAAGAGCAGACTGACCCCTCTCTATCATTGCAACACACCCAGGGAAGAGCAGACTGACCTCACTCTGTCAATGTAACACACCCAGGGAAGAGCAGACATACCCCATTCTGTCAATGTAACACACACAGGGAAGAGCAGACTGACCCCACTCTGTCAATGTAACTCACCCAGGGAAGAGAAGATTGCCCCCCCTTTGTCAATGTAACACACCCAGGGGAGACCTGAGTGACCCTTATATCTCAATGTAACTCACCTAGGGAAGAGCAGACTGACCCCACTCTGTCAAAGTAACACACTCAGGGAAGAGCAGACTGTCCCCACTCTGTCGAAGTAACACACTCATGGAAGAGCAGACTGACCTCACTCTGTCAATGTAACTCACCCAGAGAAGAGCAGACTGTCCCCACTCTGTCAAAGTAACACACTCGGGGAAGTGCAGACTGACCCAACTCTGTCAATGTAACACACCCAGGGAAGAGCAGACTGACCCCACCCTGTCAATGTAACACACCCAGGGAAGAGCAGACTGACCCCACTCTGTCAATGTAACACGCCCAGGGAAGAGCAGACTGAACCCATCCTGTCAATGCACCACACCCAGGGAAGAGCAGACTGACCCCACCCTGTCAATGTAACACACCCAGGGGAGACCTGAGTGACCCTTATATCTCAATGTAACTCACCTAGGGAAGAGCAGACACACCCCACTCTGTCAATGTAACATACTCAGGGAATAGCAGTCTGACCCCACTCTGTCAATGTATCACACCCAGGGGAGAGTAGACTGAACCAACCCTGTCAATGTAACTCACCCAGGGAAGAGCAGAATGACCTCACTCTGTCAATGTAACACACCGCGGGAAGAGCAGACTGACTCCACTCTGTCAATGTAACACACCCAAGGAAGAGCAGCCTGACCCCACTCTGTCATTGTAACACAGCCAGGGAAGAGCAGGCTGACCCCTCTCTGTCAATGTAACTCACCCAGGGAACAGAGGATTGACCTCACTCGGTCAATGTAACATACCCAGGGAAGAGCAGACTAACCCCACTCTGTCAAAGTAACACTCCCAGGGAAGAGCAGACTGACCCCACTCTGTCAATGTAACACACCCAGGGAAGAGCAGACTGACCCCACTCTGTCAATGTCACGCACTCAGGGAAGAGCAGACTGACCCCACTCTGTCAATGTAACACACCCAGGCAAGAGCAGATTTACCCCACTCTGTCAATGTAACACACCCAGGGAAGAGCAGACTGAACCCACTCTGTCAATGTAACACACCCAGGGAAGAGCAGACAGACCCCGTTCTGTCAATGTAACCCACCCAGGGAAGAACAGACTGACCCCACTCTTTCAATGTAACACACCCAGGGAAGAGCAGACTGAACCCACTCTGTCAATGTAACCCACCCAGTGAAGAGCAGACTGACCCCTCTACCTCCATGTAACTCACCCAGGGAAGCGCAGACTGACCCCATTCTGTCAATGTAACCCACCCAGGGAAGAGCAGACTGACCACACTCAGTCAATGTAACCCACCCAGGGAAGAGCAGACTGACCCCACTCTGTCAATGTAACACACCCAGGGGAGACCAGAGTGACCCCTCTATCACAATGTAACTCACCAAGGGAAGAGCAGACTGACCCCACTCTGTCAAAGTAACACACTCAGGGAAGAGCAGACTCTTCCCACTCTGTCAAAGTAACACACTCAGGGAAGAGCAAACTGACCTCACTCTGTCAATGTAACACACCCAGGGAAGAGCAGATTGTCCCCACTCTGTCAATGTAACACACCCAGGGAAGAGCAGACTGACCCCACTGTGTCAATGTAACACACCCAGGGAAGAGCAGACTGACCCCTCTCCCTCCGTGTAACTCACCCAGGGAATAGCAGACTGACCCCACTCTTTCAATGTAATACACCCAGGGAAGAGCACACTGACAACACTCTGTCAATGTAAAACTCCCAGGGGAGAGCAGACTGACCACTCTCTCTCCATGTAACTCACCCAGGGAAGATAGACTGACCCCACCCTGTCAATGTAACACACCCAGGGACAAGCAGACTGACCCCACTCTGTCAATGTAACACACCCAGGGAAGAGCAGACTGACCCCACTCTGTCAATATCAAAGACCCTGGGAAGAGCAGACTGACCCCCCTCTGTCAATGTAACACACCCAGGGAAGAGCAGACTGACCCTACACTGTCAATGCAATACACCCAGGGAAGAGCAGACTGACCCCACTCTGACAATGTAACCCACCCAGGGAAGAGCAGACTGACCCCACTCTGTCAATGTAACACACCCAGGGAAGAGCAGACTGACCCCACTCTGTCAGTGTAACACACCCAGGGAACAGCAGACTGACCCCACTCTGTCAATGTAACACACCCAGGGGAGAGCAGACTTACCCCACTCTGTCAATGTAACACACCCAGGGAAGAGCAGACTGAACCCACTCTGTCAATGTAACACACCTAGGGAAGAGCAGACAGACCCCGTTCTGTCAATGTAACCCACCCAGGGAAGAACAGACTGACCCCACTCTTTCAATGTAACCCACCCAGTGAAGAGCAGACTGACCCCTCTCCCTCCATGTAACTCACCCAGGGAAGCGCAGACTGACCCCATTCTGTCAATGTAACCCACCCAGGGAAGAGCAGACTGACCACACTCAGTCAATGTAACCCACCCAGGTAAGAGCAGACTGACCCCACTCTGTCAATGTAACACACCCAGGGGAGACCAGAGTGACCCCTCTATCACAATGTAACTCACCAAGGGAAGAGCAGACTGACCCCACTCTGTCAAAGTAACACACTCAGGGAAGAGCAGACTCTTCCCACTCTGTCAAAGTAACACACTCAGGGAAGAGCAAACTGACCTCACTCTGTCAATGTAACACTTCCAGGGAAGAGCAGACTGACCCCACTCTGTCAATGTAACACACCCAGGGAAGAGCAGACTGACCCCTCTCCCTCCGTGTAACTCACCCAGGGAACAGCAGACTGACCCCACTCTTTCAATGTAACACACCCAGGGAAGAGCACACTGACCACACTCTGTCAATGTAAAACTCCCAGGGGAGAGCAGACTGAGCCCTCTCTCTCCATGTAACTCACCCAGGGAAGATAGACTGACCCCACTCTGTCAATGAAACACACCCAGGGAAAAGCAGACTGACCCCACTCTGTCAATGTAACACACCCAGGGAAGAGCAGACTGACCCCACTCTGTCAATATCACAGACCCTGGGAAGAGCAGACTGACCCCCCTCTGTCAATGTAACACACCCAGGGAAGAGCAGACTGACCCTACACTGTCAATGCAATACACCCAGGGAAGAGCAGACTGACCCCTGTCTCTCCATGTAACTCACGCAGGGAAGATAGACTGACCCCACTCTGTCAATGTAACACACCCAGGGAAAAGCAGACTGACCCCACTCTGTCAATGTAACACACCCAGGGAAGAGCAGACTGACCCCACTCTGTCAATATCACAGACCCTGGGAAGAGCAGACTTACCCCCCTCTGTCAATGTAACTCACCCAGGGAAGAGCAGACTGACCGCACTCAGTCAATGTAACCCACCCAGGGAAGAGCAGACTGACCCCACTCTGTCATTATCACAGACCCAGGGAAGAGCAGACTCACCCAACTCTGTCAATGTAACACACCCAGGGGAGACCAGAGTGACCCCTCTATCTCAATGTAACTCACCTAGGGAAGAACAGACTGACCCCACTCTGTCAAAGTAACACACTCCGGGAAGAGCAGCCTGACCCCACTCTGTCATTGTAACACAGCCAGGGAAGAGCAGGCTGACCCCTCTCTGTCAATGTAACTCACCCAGGGAACAGAAGATTGACCTCACTCGGTCAATGTAACATACCCAGGGAAGAGCAGACTAACCCCACTCTGTCAATTTAACACACCCAGGGAAGAGCAGACTGACGCCACTCTTTCAATGTAACACACCCAGGGAAGAGCCGACTGACCCCACTCCATCAATGTAACACACCCGGGGAAGAGCAGACTGACCCCACTCTGTCAATGTAACGCACCCAGGGAAGAGCAGACTGACCCCACTCTGTCAATGTAACACAACCAGGGAAGGGCAGACTGAACCCACTCAGTCAATGTAACACACCCAGGGAAGAGCAGACAGACCCCGTTCTGTCAATGTAACCCACCCAGGGAAGAACAAACTGACCCCACTCTGTCAATGTAACACACCCAGGGAAGAGCAGACTGATCCCACTCTGTCAATGTCACACACCCAGGGAAGAGCAGACTGACCCCTCTCCCTCCGTGTAACTCACCCAGGGAATAGCAGACTGACCCCACTCTTTCAATGTAACACACCCAGGGAAGAGCAGACTGACCCCACTCTGTCAATGTAACACACCAAGGGGAGAGCAGACTGAACCCTCTCTCTCCATGTAACTCACCCCGGGAAGATGGACTGACCCCACTCTGTCAATGTAACACACCCAAGGAAAAGCAGACTGACCCCACTCTGTCAATGTAGCACACCCAGGGAAGAGCAGACTGACCCCACTCTGTCAATATCACAGACCCTGGGAAGAGCAGACTGACTCCCCTCTGTCAATGAAACACACCCAGGGAAGAGCAGACTGACCCTACACTGTCAATGCAACACACCCAGGGAAGAGCAGACTGACCCCACTCTGACAATGTAACCCACCCAGGGAAGAGCACACTGACCCCACTCTGTCAATGTAACACACCCAGGGAAGAGCAGACTGACCCCACTCTATCAGTGTAACACACCCAGGGAAGAGCAGACTGACCCCACTCTGTCAATGTAACACACCCAGGGAAGAGCGGACTGACCCCACTCTGTCAATGTAACCCACCCAGTGAAGAGCAGACTGACCCCTCTCCCTCCATATAACTCACCCAGGGAAGAGCAGACTGACCCCATTCTGTCAATGTAACCCACCCAGGGAAGAGCAGACTGACCGCACTCAGTCAATGTAACCCACCCAGGGAAGAGCAGACTGACCCCACTCTGTCATTATCACAGACCCAGGGAAGAGCAGACTCTCCCAACTCTGTCAAGGTAACACACCCAGGGAAGAGCAGACTGACCCCATTCTGTCAATGTAACCCACCCAGGGAAGAGCAGACTGACCACACTCAGTCAATGTAACCCACCCAGGGAAGAGCAGACTGACCCCACTCTGTCATTATCACAGACCCAGGGAAGAGCAGACTGAACCCACCCTGTCAATGTAACACACCCAGGGAAGAGCAGACTGACCCCACCCTGTCAATGTAACACACCCTGGAAGAGCAGACACACCCCACTCTGTCAATGTAACATACTCAGGGAATAGCAGTCTGACCCCACTCTGTCAATGTATCACACCCAGGGGAGAGCAGACTGAACCAACCCCGTCAATGTAACTCACACAGGGAAGAGCAGACTGACCTCACTCTGTCAATGTAACACACCGCGGGAAGAGCAGACTGACCCCACTCTCTCAATGTAACACACCCAAGGAAATGCAGACTGACCCCACTCTGTCATTGTAACACAGCCAGGGAAGAGCACGCTGACCCCTCTCTGTCAATGTAACTCACCCAGGGAACAGAAGATTGACCTCACTCGGTCAATGTAACATACCCAGGGAAGAGCAGACTAACCCCACTCTGTCAATGTAACACACCCAGGGAAGAGCAGACTGACCCCACTATGTCAATGTAACACACCCAGGGAAGAGCAGACTGACCGCACTCGGTCAATGTAACCCACCCAGGGAAGAACAGACTGACCCCACTCTGTCAATGTAAGACACCCAGGGGAGAGCAGACTTACCCCACTCTGTCAATGTAACACACCCAGGGAAGAGCAGACTGACCCCACTCTGTCAATGTAACTCACCCAGGGAACAGAAGATTGACCTCACTCGGTCAATGTAACACACCCAGGGAAGAGCAGACAGACCCCGTTCTGTCAATGTAACCCACCCAGGGAAGAACAGACTGACCCCACTCTGTCAATGTAACACACCCAGGGATGAGCAGACTGAACCCACTCTGTCAATGTAACCCACCCTGTGAAGAGCAGACGGACACCTCTCCCTCCATGTAACTCACCCAGGGAAGAGCAGACTGACCCCATTCTGTCAATGTAACCCACCCAGGGAAGAGCAGACTGACCACACTCAGTCAATGTAACCCACCCAGGGAAGAGCAGACTGACCCCACTCTGTCATTATCACAGACCCAGGGAAGAGCAGACTCACCCAACTCTGTCAATGTCACACACCCAGGGGAGACCAGACTGACCCCTCTATCTCAATGTAACTCACCTTGGGAAGAGCAGACTGACCCCACTCTGTCAAAGTTACACACTCAGGGAAGTGCACACTGACCTCACTCTGTCAATGTAACAGACCCAGGGAAGAGCAGACTGTCCCCACTCTGTCAATGTAAAACACCCAGGGGAGAGCAGACTGACCCCTCTCTCTCCATGTAACTCACGCAGGGAAGATAGACTGACCCCACTCTGTCAATGTAACACACCCAGGGAACAGCAGACTGACCCCACTCTGTCAATGTAACACACCCAGGGAAGAGCAGACTGACCCCACTCTGTCAATATCACAGACCCTGGGAAGAGCAGACTTACCCCCCTCTGTCAATGTAACACACCCAGGGAAGAGCAGACTGACCCTACACTGTCAATGCAACACACCCAGGGAAGGGCAGACTGACCCCACTCTGACAATGTAACCCACCCACGGAAGAGCAGACTGACCCCACTCTGTCATTATCACAGACCCAGGGAAGAGCAGACTCACCCAACTCTGCCAATGTAACACAGCCAGGGGAGACCAGAGTGACCCATCTATCTCAATGCAACTCACCTAGGGAAGAACAGACTGACCCCACTCTGTCAAAGTAACACACTCCGGGAAGATCAGACTCTTCCCACTCTGTCAAAGTAACACACTCAGGGAAGAGCAGACTGACCTCACTCTGTCAATGTAACACACCCAGGGAAGAGCAGACTCTCCCCACTCTGTCAATGTAACACACCCAGGGAAGAGCAGACTGACCCCACTCTGTCAATATCACAGACCCTGGGAAGAGCAGACTGACCCCCCTCTGTCAATGTAACACACCCAGGGAAGAGCAGACTGACCCTACACTGTCAATGCAATACACCCAGGGAAGAGCAGACTGACCCCTGTCTCTCCATGTAACTCACGCAGGGAAGATAGACTGACCCCACTCTGTCAATGTAACACACCCAGGGAAAAGCAGACTGACCCCACTCTGTCAATGTAACACACCCAGGGAAGAGCAGACTGACCCCACTCTGTCAATATCACAGACCCTGGGAAGAGCAGACTTACCCCCCTCTGTCAATGTAACTCACCCAGGGAAGAGCAGACTGACCGCACTCAGTCAATGTAACCCACCCAGGGAAGAGCAGACTGACCCCACTCTGTCATTATCACAGACCCAGGGAAGAGCAGACTCACCCAACTCTGTCAATGTAACACACCCAGGGGAGACCAGAGTGACCCCTCTATCTCAATGTAACTCACCTAGGGAAGAACAGACTGACCCCACTCTGTCAAAGTAACACACTCCGGGAAGAGCAGCCTGACCCCACTCTGTCATTGTAACACAGCCAGGGAAGAGCAGGCTGACCCCTCTCTGTCAATGTAACTCACCCAGGGAACAGAAGATTGACCTCACTCGGTCAATGTAACATACCCAGGGAAGAGCAGACTAACCCCACTCTGTCAATTTAACACACCCAGGGAAGAGCAGACTGACGCCACTCTTTCAATGTAACACACCCAGGGAAGAGCCGACTGACCCCACTCCATCAATGTAACACACCCGGGGAAGAGCAGACTGACCCCACTCTGTCAATGTAACGCACCCAGGGAAGAGCAGACTGACCCCACTCTGTCAATGTAACACAACCAGGGAAGGGCAGACTGAACCCACTCAGTCAATGTAACACACCCAGGGAAGAGCAGACAGACCCCGTTCTGTCAATGTAACCCACCCAGGGAAGAACAAACTGACCCCACTCTGTCAATGTAACACACCCAGGGAAGAGCAGACTGATCCCACTCTGTCAATGTCACACACCCAGGGAAGAGCAGACTGACCCCTCTCCCTCCGTGTAACTCACCCAGGGAATAGCAGACTGACCCCACTCTTTCAATGTAACACACCCAGGGAAGAGCAGACTGACCCCACTCTGTCAATGTAACACACCAAGGGGAGAGCAGACTGAACCCTCTCTCTCCATGTAACTCACCCCGGGAAGATGGACTGACCCCACTCTGTCAATGTAACACACCCAAGGAAAAGCAGACTGACCCCACTCTGTCAATGTAGCACACCCAGGGAAGAGCAGACTGACCCCACTCTGTCAATATCACAGACCCTGGGAAGAGCAGACTGACTCCCCTCTGTCAATGAAACACACCCAGGGAAGAGCAGACTGACCCTACACTGTCAATGCAACACACCCAGGGAAGAGCAGACTGACCCCACTCTGACAATGTAACCCACCCAGGGAAGAGCACACTGACCCCACTCTGTCAATGTAACACACCCAGGGAAGAGCAGACTGACCCCACTCTATCAGTGTAACACACCCAGGGAAGAGCAGACTGACCCCACTCTGTCAATGTAACACACCCAGGGAAGAGCGGACTGACCCCACTCTGTCAATGTAACCCACCCAGTGAAGAGCAGACTGACCCCTCTCCCTCCATATAACTCACCCAGGGAAGAGCAGACTGACCCCATTCTGTCAATGTAACCCACCCAGGGAAGAGCAGACTGACCGCACTCAGTCAATGTAACCCACCCAGGGAAGAGCAGACTGACCCCACTCTGTCATTATCACAGACCCAGGGAAGAGCAGACTCTCCCAACTCTGTCAAGGTAACACACCCAGGGAAGAGCAGACTGACCCCATTCTGTCAATGTAACCCACCCAGGGAAGAGCAGACTGACCACACTCAGTCAATGTAACCCACCCAGGGAAGAGCAGACTGACCCCACTCTGTCATTATCACAGACCCAGGGAAGAGCAGACTGAACCCACCCTGTCAATGTAACACACCCAGGGAAGAGCAGACTGACCCCACCCTGTCAATGTAACACACCCTGGAAGAGCAGACACACCCCACTCTGTCAATGTAACATACTCAGGGAATAGCAGTCTGACCCCACTCTGTCAATGTATCACACCCAGGGGAGAGCAGACTGAACCAACCCCGTCAATGTAACTCACACAGGGAAGAGCAGACTGACCTCACTCTGTCAATGTAACACACCGCGGGAAGAGCAGACTGACCCCACTCTCTCAATGTAACACACCCAAGGAAATGCAGACTGACCCCACTCTGTCATTGTAACACAGCCAGGGAAGAGCACGCTGACCCCTCTCTGTCAATGTAACTCACCCAGGGAACAGAAGATTGACCTCACTCGGTCAATGTAACATACCCAGGGAAGAGCAGACTAACCCCACTCTGTCAATGTAACACACCCAGGGAAGAGCAGACTGACCCCACTATGTCAATGTAACACACCCAGGGAAGAGCAGACTGACCGCACTCGGTCAATGTAACCCACCCAGGGAAGAACAGACTGACCCCACTCTGTCAATGTAAGACACCCAGGGGAGAGCAGACTTACCCCACTCTGTCAATGTAACACACCCAGGGAAGAGCAGACTGACCCCACTCTGTCAATGTAACTCACCCAGGGAACAGAAGATTGACCTCACTCGGTCAATGTAACACACCCAGGGAAGAGCAGACAGTCCCCGTTCTGTCAATGTAACCCACCCAGGGAAGAACAGACTGACCCCACTCTGTCAATGTAACACACCCAGGGATGAGCAGACTGAACCCACTCTGTCAATGTAACCCACCCTGTGAAGAGCAGACGGACACCTCTCCCTCCATGTAACTCACCCAGGGAAGAGCAGACTGACCCCATTCTGTCAATGTAACCCACCCAGGGAAGAGCAGACTGACCACACTCAGTCAATGTAACCCACCCAGGGAAGAGCAGACTGACCCCACTCTGTCATTATCACAGACCCAGGGAAGAGCAGACTCACCCAACTCTGTCAATGTCACACACCCAGGGGAGACCAGACTGACCCCTCTATCTCAATGTAACTCACCTTGGGAAGAGCAGACTGACCCCACTCTGTCAAAGTTACACACTCAGGGAAGTGCACACTGACCTCACTCTGTCAATGTAACAGACCCAGGGAAGAGCAGACTGTCCCCACTCTGTCAATGTAAAACACCCAGGGGAGAGCAGACTGACCCCTCTCTCTCCATGTAACTCACGCAGGGAAGATAGACTGACCCCACTCTGTCAATGTAACACACCCAGGGAACAGCAGACTGACCCCACTCTGTCAATGTAACACACCCAGGGAAGAGCAGACTGACCCCACTCTGTCAATATCACAGACCCTGGGAAGAGCAGACTTACCCCCCTCTGTCAATGTAACACACCCAGGGAAGAGCAGACTGACCCTACACTGTCAATGCAACACACCCAGGGAAGGGCAGACTGACCCCACTCTGACAATGTAACCCACCCACGGAAGAGCAGACTGACCCCACTCTGTCATTATCACAGACCCAGGGAAGAGCAGACTCACCCAACTCTGCCAATGTAACACAGCCAGGGGAGACCAGAGTGACCCATCTATCTCAATGCAACTCACCTAGGGAAGAACAGACTGACCCCACTCTGTCAAAGTAACACACTCCGGGAAGATCAGACTCTTCCCACTCTGTCAAAGTAACACACTCAGGGAAGAGCAGACTGACCTCACTCTGTCAATGTAACACACCCAGGGAAGAGCAGACTCTCCCCACTCTGTCAATGTAACACACCCAGGGAAGAGCAGACTGACCCCACTCTGTTAATGAAACACACCCAGGGAAGAGCAGACTGACCCCTCTCCCTCCGTGTAACTCACCCAGGGAAGAGCAGACTGACCCCACTCTTTCAATGTAACACACCCAGGGAAGAGCCGACTGACCCCACTCCATCAATGTAACACACCCGGGGAAGAGCAGACTGACCCCACCCTGTCAATGTAACGCACCCAGGGAAGAGCAGACAGACCCCACTCTGTCAATGTAACACACCCAGGGAAGAGCAGACTGACCCCACTCTGTCAATGTAACACAACCAGGGAAGGGCAGACTGACCCCACTCTGTCAATGTAACATACTCAGGGAATAGCAGTCTGACCCCACTCTGTCAATGGATCACTCCCAGGGGAGAGCAGACTGACCCCACCCTGTCAATGTAACTCACCCAGGGAAGAGCAGACTGACTTCACTCTGTCAATGTAACACACCGCGGGAAGAGCAGACTGACCCCACTCTGTCAATGTAACACACCCAAGGAAGAGCAGTCTGACCCCACTCTGTCATTGTAACACAGCCAGGGAAGAGCAGACTGTCCCCTCTCTGTCAATGTAACTCACCCAGGGAACAGAAGATTGACCTCACTCGGTCAATGTAACATACCCAGGGAAGAGCAGACTAACCCCACTCTGTCAATGTAACACACCCAGGGAAGAGCAGACTGACCCCACTCTGTCAATGTAAAACAACCAGTGAAGAGCAGACTGACCCCACACTTTCAATGTAACACATCCAGAGAAGAGCAGACTGACCCCACTAGGTCAATGTAACCCACCCAGGGAAGAGCAGACTGACCCCTCTCTGTCAATGTAACACACCCAGGGAAGAGCAGACTGACCCCACTCTGTCAATGTAACACACCCAGGGAAGAGCAGACTGACCCCATTCTGTCAATGTAACACACCCAGGGAAGAGCAGACTGACCCCACTCTGTCAATGTAACACACCCAGGGAAGATCAGACTGACCCCACTCTGTCAATGTAACAAAGCCAGTGAAGAGCAGACTGAACCCACTCTGTCAAAGTAACACACCCAGGGAAGAGCAGACTGACCCCACTCTGTCAATGTAACACTCCCAGGGTAGAGCAGACTGACCCCACTCTGTCAATTTAAAACACCCAGGGAAGTGCACGCTGACCCCACTCTGTCAATGTAACACACCCAGGGAAGAGCAGACTGACCCCACTCTGTCAATGGAACACATGAAGGGAAGAGCAGACTGACCCCACCCTGTCAATGTAACACACTCAGGGAAGAGCAGACTGACCCCCCTCTGTCAATGAAACACACCCAGGGAAGAGTAGACTGACCCCACTCTGCCAATGTAACCCAGCCAGGGAAGAGCAGACTGACCCCACTCTGTCAATGTAACACACCCAGGGAAGTGCAGACTGGCCCCACTCTGCCAATGTAACACACCCAGGTATGAGCAGACTGACCACTCTCTGTCAATGTAACACTCCCAGGGAAGAACTAACTGACACCACTCTGGCAATGTAACACAGCCAGGGAAGAGCAGACTGACTTCACTCGGTCAATATAACAGACACAGGGAAGAGCAGACTGACCACACTCTGTCATTGCAACACACCCAGGGAAGAGCAGACTGACCCCTTTCTCTCAACGTTATACACCCAGGGAAGATCAGACTAACCCAACTCTGTCAATGTAACACACCCTGGGAAGAGCAGACTGACCCCACTCTGTCAATGTAACACACCCAAGGAAGAGCAGACTGAGCCCAATCTGTCATTGTAACACGCCCAGGGAAGAGCAGACTAACCCCACTCTGTCAATGTAACACACTCAGGGAAAGGCAGACGGACCCTGTTCTGTCAATGTAACACACCCAGGGAAGAGCATACTGACCCCACTCTGTCTATGTAACGCACCCAGGGAAGAGCAGACTGACCCCACTCTGTCAATGTCACTGACCCAGGGAAAGCAGACTGACCCCACTCTGTCAATGTAACACACCCAGGGAAGAGCAGACTGAACCCACTCTGCCAACGTAACACACTCAGGGAAGAACAGACTGACCCCACTCTGTCAATGTAACGCACACAGGGAAGAGCAGACTGACCCCACTCTGTCAATGTAACAAACCAAGGAAACAGCAGACTGATCCCACACTGTCAATGATACACACCCAGGGAAGAGCAGACTGACCCCACTCTGTCAATGTGACACTCTCAGTGAAGAGCAGACTGACCGCACTCTGTCAATGTAACACACCCAGGGAAGAGCAGACTGACCACACTCTGTCAATGTAACACACCCAGGGAAGAGCAGACTGACCCCACTCTGTCAATGTAACACACCCAGGGAAGAGCAGACTGAACCCACACTGTCAATGTAACACACCCAGGGAAGAGCAGACTGACCTCACTCTGTCAATGTAACACAGCCAGGGAAGAGCAGACAGACCCCACACTGTCAATGTAACACACCCAGGGAAGAGCAGACTGACCCCCACTCTGTCAATGTAACACACCCAGGGAAGAGCAGGATGACCCCACTCTGTCAATGTAACACTCCCAGGGAAGATCAGACTGACCGCACCCGGTCAATGTAACACACCCAGGGAAGAGCAGACTGACCTCACTCTGTCAATATTACACACCCAGGGAAGAGCAGACAGACCTCATGCTGTCAATGTAACGCACCCAGGGAAGAGCAGACTTACCCCACTCTGGCAATGTAACACACCCAGGGAAGAGCAGACTGACCTCACTCGGTCAATATAACAGACACTGGGAAGAGCAGACTGACCACACTCTGTCATTGCAACACACCCAGGGAAGTGCAGACTGCGTTCACTCTGTCAATGTAACACACCCAGGGAAGAGCAGACTGACCCCTTTCTCTCAACGTTATGCACCCAGGGAAGATCAGACTGACCCCACACTGTCAATGTAACAAACCCAGGGAAGAGCAGACTGATCCCACACTGTCAATGATACACACCCAGGGAAGAGCAGACTGACCCCACTCTGTCAATGTGACACTCTCAGTGAAGAGCAGACTGACCGCACTCTGTCAATGTAAAACACACAGGAAAGAGCAGACTGACCCCACTCTGTCAATGTAACACACCCAGGGAAGAGCCGACTGACCCCACTCTGTCGATGTAACACAGCCAGGGAAGAGCAGACTGACCCCACACTGTCAAAGTAACACACCCAGGGAAGAGCAGACTGACCTCACTCTGTCAATGTAACACACCCAGGGAAGAGCAGACAGACCCCACACTGTCAATGTAACACACCCAGGGAAGAGCAGACTGACCCACACTCTGTCAATGTAACACACCCAGGGAAGAGCAGACTGACCTCATGCTGTCAATGTAACGCACCCAGGCAAGAGCAGACTGACCTCACTCTGTCAATGTAACACACCCTGGGAGGAGCAGACTGACCCCACTCTGTCAATGTAACACACCCTGGGAGCAGCAGACTGACCCCAACTCTGTGAATGTAACACACCCAGGGAAGAGCAGACTGACCTCACCCGGTCAATGTAACACACGCAGGGAAGGGCAGACTGACCCCACTCTGTCAATGTAACACAGCCAGGGAAGAGCAGACTGACACCATTCTGTCAATGTAACACACACAGGGAAGAGGGGACGGACCCCACTCTGTCAATGAAACTCACCCAGGGAAGAGAAGATTGACCCCCCTCTGTGAATGTGCCGCACCCAGGGAAGAGCAGAATGACCCCACTCTGTCAATTTAAAACACCCAGGGAAGAGCAGACTGACCCCACTCTGTCAGTATAACACACCCAGGGAAGAGCAGACTGACCCCACTCTGTCAATGGAACACACCCAGGGAAGAGCAGACTGACCCCACTCTGTCAATGTAAGACACACAGGGAAGAGTAGACAGACCCCACTCTGTCAATGTAACACACCCAGGGAAGATCAGACTGACCCAACTCTGACAATATAACACATTTTGGGAAGAACAGACTGACCCCACTCTGTCAATGCAACACACCCAGGGAAGAGCAGACTGACCCCACTCTATCATTGTAACAGACCCTGGGAAGAGCAGACTGAACTCACTCTTTCAATGTAACACACCCAGGGAAGAGCAGACTGACCCCATTCTGTCAATGTAACACACACAGGGAAGAGCAGACTGACCCCACTCTGTCAATGTAACTCACCCAGGGAAGAGAAGATTGCCCCCCCTTTGTCAATGTAACACACCCAGGGGAGACGAGAGTGACACCTCTATCTAAATGTAACTCACCTAGGGAAGAGCAGACTGACCCCACTCTGTCAAAGTAACACACTCAGGGAAGAGCAGACTGTCCCCACTCTGTCAAAGTAACACACTCAGGGAAGAGCAGACTGACCTCACTCTGTCAATGTAACACACCCAGGGAAGAGCAGACTGTCCCCACTCTGTCAAAGTAACACACTCGGGGAAGTGCAGACTGACCCCACTCTGTCAATGTAACACACCCAGGGAAGAGCAGACTGACCCCACTCTGTCAATGTACACACCCAGGGAAGAGCAGACTGAACCCACCCTGTCAATGTAACACACCCAGGGAAGAGCAGACACACCCCACTCTGTCAATGTAACATACTCAGGGAATAGCAGTCTGACCCCACTCTGTCAATGTATCACACCCAGGGGAGAGCAGACTGAACCAACCCTGTCAATGTAACTCACCCAGGGAAGAGCAGACTGACCGCACTCTTTCAAAGTAACACACCGCCGGAAGAGCAGACTGACCCCACTCTGTCAATGTAACACACCCAAGGAATAGCAGTCTGACCCCACTCTGTCAATGTTACGCACACAGGGAAGAGCAGACTGACCCCACTCTGTCAATATCACAGACCCAGGGAAGACCAGACTGACCCCACTCTGTCAATGTAACACACCCAGGGAAGAGCAGACTGAACCCCCTCTGACAAAGTAACACACTCAGCGAAGAACAGAATGACCCCACTCTACCAATGTAACGCACCGAGGGAAGAGCAGACTGACCCTACTCAATCAATGTAACAAACCCAGGGAAGAGCAGATTGATCCCACACTGTCAATGATACACACCCAGGGAAGAGCAGACTGACCCCACTTGTCAATGTGACACTCTCAGTGAAGAGCAGACTGACCGCACTCTGTCAATGTAACACACCAAGGAAAGAGCAGACTGACCCCACTCAGTCAATGTAACATACCCAGGGAAGAGCAGACGGACCCACACTCTGTCAATGTAACACACCCAGTGAAGAGCAGACGGACCCACACTCTGTCAATGTAACACACCCAGGGAAGAGCAGACTGACCCCACTCTGTCAATGTTACCCACCTAGGGAAGAGCAGACTGACCTCACTCTGTCAATGTAACACACCCAGGGAAGAGCAGACTGACCTCACTCTGTCAATGTAACACACCCTGGGAGGAGCAGACTGACCCCACTCTTTGAATGTAACACACCCAAGGAAGAGCAGACTGACCTCATGCTGTCAATGTAACGCACCCAGGGAAGAGCTGACTGACCTCACTCTGTCAATGTAACACACCCTGGGAGGAGCAGACTGACCCCACTCTTTGAATGTAACACACCCAGGGAAGAGCAGACTGACCTCACCCGGTCAATGTGACACACGCAGGGAAGGGCAGACTGACCCCACTCTGTCAATGTAACACACCCAGGGAAGAGCAGACTGACACCATTCTGTCAATGTAACACACCCAGGGAAGAGCAGACTGACCCCACTCTGTCAATGTAACTCACCCAGGGAAGAGAAGATTGACCCCCCTCAGTCAATGTACCGCACCCAGGGAAGAGCAGAATGACCCCACTCTGTCAATTTAAAACACGCAGGGAAGAGCAGACTGACCCCACTCTGTCAGTATAACACACCCAGGGAAGAGCAGACTGACACCACTCTGTCAATGTAACACACCCAGGGTAGAGCAGACTGACCCCACTCTGTAAATGTAAGACACACAGGGAAGAGTAGACTGACCCCACTCTGTCAATGTAACACACCCAGGGAAGAGCAGACTGACCCCACTCTGTCAATGTAAAACACCCAGGGAAGAGCAGACTGCCCACTTTCTGTCAACGTTACACACCCAGGGAAGTTCAGACTGACCCAACTCTGTCAATGTAACACATTCTGGGAAGAGCAGACTGACCCCACTCTGTCAAAACAACACACCCAGGGAAGAGCAGACTGACCCCACTCTATCATTGTAACACACCCAGGGAAGAGAACACTGACCTCACTCTGTCAATGTAACACACCCAGGGAAGAGCAGACTGACCCCATTCTGTCAATGTAACACACACAGGGAAGAGCAGGATGACCCCACTCTGTCAATGTAACTCACCCAGGGAAGAGAACATAGCCCCCCCTTTGTCAATGTAACACACCCAGGGGAGACCAGAGTGACCCCTATATCTCAATGTAACTCACCTAGGGAAGAGCAGACTGACCCCACTCTGTCAAAGTAACACACTCAAGGAAGAGCAGACTGTCCCCACTCTGTCAATGTAAGACACACAGGGAAGAGTAGACTGACCCCACTCTGTCAATGTAATACACCCAGGGTAGAGCAGACTGACACCACTCTGTCAATGTAAAACACCCAGGGAAGAGCAGACTGACCACTTTCTGTCAACGTTACACACCCAGGGAAGTTCAGACTGACCCAACTCTGTCAATGTAACGCAATCTGGGAAGAGCAGACTGACCCCACTCTGTCAATGCAACACACCCAGGGAAGAGCAGACTGACCCCACTCTATCATTGCAACACACCCAGGGAAGAGCAGACTGACCTCACTCTGTCAATGTAACACACCCAGGGAAGCGCTGACTGACCCCATTCTGTCAATGTAACACACAGAGGGAAGAGCAGACTGACCCCACTCTGTCAATGTAACTCACCCAGTGAAGAGAAGATAGCCCCCCCTTTGTCAATGTAACACACCCAGGGGAGACCTGAGTGACCCTTATATCTCAATGTAACTCACCTAGGGAAGAGCAGACTGACCCCACTCTGTCAAAGTAACACACTCAGGGAAGAGCAGACTGTCCCCACTCTGTCAAAGTAACACACTCATGGAAGAGCAGACTGACCTCACTCTGTCAATGTAACTCACCCAGAGAAGAGCAGACTGTCCCCACTCTGTCAAAGTAACACACTCGGGGAAGTGCAGACTGACCCCACTCTGTCAATGTAACACACCCAGGGAAGAGCAGACTGACCCCACCCTGTCAATGTAACACACCCAGGGAAGAGCAGACTGACCCCAATCTGTCAATGTAACACACCCAGGGAAGAGCAGACTGAACCCATCCTGTCAATGTACCACACCCAGGGAAGAGCAGACTGACCCCACCCTGTCAATGTAACACACCCAGGGGAGACCTGAGTGACCCTTATATCTCAATGTAACTCACCTAGGGAAGAGCAGACACACCCCACTCTGTCAATGTAACATACTCAGGGAATAGCAGTCTGACCCCACTCTGTCAATGTATCACACCCAGGGGAGAGTAGACTGAACCAACCCTGTCAATGTAACTCACCCAGGGAAGAGCAGAATGACCTCACTCTGTCAATGTAACACACCGCGGGAAGAGCAGACTGACTCCACTCTGTCAATGTAACACACCCAAGGAAGAGCAGCCTGACCCCACTCTGTCATTGTAACACAGCCAGGGAAGAGCAGGCTGACCCCTCTCTGTCAATGTAACTCACCCAGGGAACAGAAGATTGACCTCACTCGGTCAATGTCACATACCCAGGGAAGAGCAGACTAACCCCACTCTGTCAAAGTAACACACCCAGGGAAGAGCAGACTGACCCCACTCTGTCAATGTAACACACCCAGGGAAGAGCAGACTGACCCCACTCTGTCAATGTCACGCACCCAGGGAAGAGCAGACTGACCCCACTCTGTCAATGTAACACACCCAGGCAAGAGCAGATTTATCCCACTCTGTCAATGTATCAGACCCAGGGAAGAGCAGACTGACCGCACTCGGTCAATGTAACACACCCAGGGAAGAGCAGACTGACCGCACTCGGTCAATGTAACCCACCCAGGGAAGAACAGACTGACCCCACTCTGTCAATGTAAGACACCCAGGGGAGAGCAGACTTACCCCACTCTGTCAATGTAACACACCCAGGGAAGAGCAGACTGAACCCACTCTGTCAATGTAACACACCCAGGGAAGAGCAGATAGACCCCGTTCTGTCAATGTAACCCACCCAGGGAAGAACAGACTGACCCCACTCTTTCAATGTAACACACCCAGGGAAGAGCAGACTGAACCCACTCTGTCAATGTAAACCACCCAGTGAAGAGCAGACTGACCCCTCTCCCTCCATGTAACTCACCCAGGGAAGCGCAGACTGACCCCATTCTGTCAATGTAACCCACCCAGGGAAGAGCAGACTGACCACACTCAGTCAATGTAACCCACCCAGGGAAGAGCAGACTGACCCCACTCTGTCAATGTAACACACCCAGGGGAGAGCAGACTGACCCCTCTCCCTCCGTGTAACTCACCCAGGGAATAGCAGACTGACCACACTCTTTCAATGTAACACACCCAGGGAAGAGCACACTGACCACACTCTGTCAATGTAAAACTCCCAGGGGAGAGGAGACTGACCCCTCTCTCTCCATGTAACTCACCCAGGGAAGATAGACTGACCCCACTCTGTCAATGTAACACACCCAGGGAAAAGCAGACTGACCCCACTCTGTCAATGTAACACACCCAGGGAAGAGCAGACTGACCCCACTCTGTCAATACCACAGACCCTGGGAAGAGCAGACTGACCCCCCTCTGTCAATGTTACAGACCCAGGGAAGAGCAGACTGACCCTACACTGTCAATGCAATACACCCAGGGAAGAGCAGACTGACCCCACTCTGACAATGTAACCCACCCAGGGAAGAGCAGACTGACCCCACTCTGTCAATGTAACACACCCAGGGAAGAGCAGACTGACCCCACTCTGTCAGTGTAACACACCCAGGGAACAGCAGACTGACCCCACTCTGTCAATGTAACACACCCAGGGAAGAGCGGACTGACCCCACTCTGTCAATGTAACTCACCCAGGGAAGAGCAGACTGACCCCATTCTGTCAATGTAACCCACCCAGGGAAGAGCAGACTGACCCCACCCTGTCATTATCACAGACCCAGGGAAGAGCAGACTCACCCAACTCTGTCAATGTAACACACCCAGGGGAGACCAGAGTGACCCCTCTATCTCACTGTAACTCACCTAGGGAAGAACAGACTGACCCCACTCTGTCAAAGTAACACACTCAGGGAAGAGCAGACTATTCCCACTCTGTCAAAGTAACACACTCAGGGAAGAGCAGACTGACCTCACTCTGTCAATGTAACACACCCAGGGAAGAGCAGACTGACCGCACTCGGTCAATGTAACCCACCCAGGGAAGAACAGACTGACCCCACTCTGTCAATGTAAGACACCCAGGGGAGAGCAGACTTACCCCACTCTGTCAATGTAACACACCCAGGGAAGAGCAGACTGAACCCACTCTGTCAATGTAACACACCCAGGGACGATCAGACAGACCCCGTTCTGTCAATGTAACCCACCCAGGGAAGAATAGACTGACCCCACTCTTTCAATGTAACACACCCAGGGAAGAGCAGACTGAACCCACTCTGTCAATGTAACCCACCCAGTGAAGAGCAGACTGACCCCTCTCCCTCCATGTAACTCACCCAGGGAAGCGCAGACTGACCCCATTCTGTCAATGTAACCCACCCAGGTAAGAGCAGACTTACACCACTCTGTCAATGTAACACACCCAGGGGAGACCAGAGTGACCCCTCTATCACAATGTAACTCACCAAGGGAAGAGCAGACTGACCCCACTCTGTCAAAGTAACACACTCAGGGAAGAGCAGACTCTTCCTACTCTGTCAAAGTAACACACTCAGGGAAGAGCAAACTGACCTCACTCTGTCAATGAAACACACCCAGGGAAGAGCAGACTGTCCCCACTCTGTCAATGTAACACACCCAGGGAAGAGCAGACTGACCCCACTCTGTCAATGTAACACACCCAGGGAAGAGCAGACTGACCCCTCTCCCTCCGTGTAACTCACCCAGGGAATAGCAGACTGACCCCACTCTTTCAATGTAACACACCCAGGGAAGAGCACACTGACCACACTCTGTCAATGTAAAACTCCCAGGGGAGAGCAGACTGAACCCTCTCTCTCCATGTAACTCACCCAGCGATGATAGACTGACCCCACTCTGTCAATGTAACACACCCAGGGAAAAGCAGACTGACCCCACTCAGTCAATGTAACACACCCAGGGAAGAGCAGACTGACCCCACTCTGTCAATATCACAGACCCTGGGAAGAGCAGACTGACCCACCTCTGTCAATGTAACACACCCAGGGAAGAGCAGACTGACCCTACACTGTCAATGCAATACACCCAGGGAAGAGCAGACTGACCCCACTCTGACAATGTAACCCACCCAGGGAAGAGCAGACTGACCCCACTCTGTCAATGTAACACACCCAGGGAAGAGCAGACTGACCCCACTCTGTCAGTGTAACACACCCAGGGAACAGCAGACTGACCCCACTCTGTCAATGTAACACACCCAGGGAAGAGCGGACTGACACCACTCTGTCAATGTAACTCACCCAGGGAAGAGCAGACTGACCCCATTCTGTCAATGTAACCCACCCAGGGAAGAGCAGACTGACCGCACTCAGTCAATGTAACCCACCCAGGGAAGAGCAGACTGACCCCACTCTGTCATTATCACAGACCCAGGGAAGAGCAGACTCACCCAACTCTGTCAATGTAACACACCCAGGGGAGACCAGAGTGACCCCTCTATCTCAATGTAACTCACCTAGGGAAGAACAGACTGACCCCACTCTGTCAAAGTAACACACTCAGGGAAGAGCAGACTGTTCCCACTCTGTCAAAGTAACACACTCAGGGAAGAGCAGACTGACCTCACTCTGTCAATGTAACACACCCAGGGAAGAGCAGACTGACCGCACTCGGTCAATGTAAACCACCCAGGGAAGAACAGACTGACCCCACTCTGTCAATGTAAGACACCCAGGGGAGAGCAGACTTACACCACTCTGTCAATGTAACACACCCAGGGAAGAGCAGACTGAACCCACTCTGTCAATGTAACACACCCAGGGAAGATCAGACAGACCCCGTTCTGTCAATGTAACCCACCCAGGGAAGAACAGACTGACCCCACTCTTTCAATGTAACACACCCAGGGAAGAGCAGACTGAACCCACTCTGTCAATGTAACCCACCCAGTGAAGAGCAGACTGACCCCTCTCCCTCCATGTAACTCACCCAGGGAAGCGCAGACTGACCCCATTCTGTCAATGTAACCCACCCAGGGAAGAGCAGACTGACCACACTCAGTCAATGTAACCCACCCAGGTAAGAGCAGACTGACCCCACTCTGTCAATGTAACACACCCAGGGGAGACCAGAGTGACCCCTCTATCACAATGTAACTCACCAAGGGAAGAGCAGACTGACCCCACTCTGTCAAAGTAACACACTCAGGGAAGAGCAGACTCTTCCCACTCTGTCAAAGTAACACACTCAGGGAAGAGCAGACTGACCCCACTCTGTCAATGAAACACACCCAGGGAAGGGCAGACTGTCCCCACTCTCTCAATGTAACACACCCAGGGAAGAGCAGACTGACCCCACTCTGTCAATGTAACACACCCAGGGAAGAGCAGACTGACCCCTCTCCCTCCGTGTAACTCACCCAGGGAATAGCAGACTGACCCCACTCTTTCAATGTAACCCACCCAGGGAAGAGCAGACTGACCACACTCAGTCAATATAACCCACCCAGGGAAGAGCAGACTGACCCCACTCTGTCATTATCACAGACCCAGGGAAGAGCAGACTCACCCAACTCTGTCAATGTCACACACCCAGGGGAGACCAGACTGACCCCTCTATCTCAATGTAACTCACCTTGGGAAGAGCAGACTGACCCCACTCTGTCAAAGTAACACACTCAGAGAAGTGCAGACTCTTCCCACTCTGTCAAAGTAACACACTCAGGGAAGAGCAGACTGACCTCACTCTGTCAATGTAACAGACCCAGGGAAGAGCAGACTGTCCCCACTCTGTCAATGTAACACACCCAGGGAAGAGCAGACTGACCCCACTCTGTCAATGTAACACACCCAGGGAAGAGCAGACTGACCCCTCTCCCTCCGTGTAACTCACACAGTGAATAGCAGACTGACCCCACTCTTTCAATGTAACACACCCAGGGAAGAGCAGACTGACCCCACTCTCTCAATGTAAAACACCCAGGGGAGAGCAGACTGACCCCTCTCTCTCCATGTAACTCACGCAGGGAAGATAGACTGACCCCACTCTGTCAATGTAACACACCCAGGGAAAAGCAGACTGACCCCACTCTGTCAATGTAACACACCCAGGGAAGAGCAGACTGACCCCACTCTGTCAATGTAACACACCCAGGGAAGAGCAGACTGACCCTACACTGTCAATGCAACACACCCAGGGAAGAGCAGACTGACCCCACTCTGAAAATGTAACCCACCCACGGAAGAGCAGACTGACCCCACTCTGTCATTATCACAGACCCAGGGAAGAGCAGACTCACCCAACTCTGCCAATGTAACACAGCCAGGGGAGACCAGAGTGACCCATCTATCTCAATTCAACTCACCTAGGGAAGAACAGACTGACCCCACTCTGTCAATGTAACACACCCAGGGAAGAGCAGACAGACCCCGTTCTGTCAATGTAACCCACCCAGGGAAGAACAGACTGACCCCACTCTGTCAATGTAACACACCCAGGGAAGAGCAGACTGACCCCACTCTGTCAATGTAACCCACCCAGTGAAGAGCAGACTGTCCCCTCTCCCTCCATGTAACTCACCCAGGGAAGAGCAGACTGACCCCATTCTGTCAATGTAACCCACCCAGGGAAGAGCAGACTGACCACACTCAGTGTATGTAACCCACCCAGGGAAGAGCAGACTGACCCCACTCTGTCATTATCACAGACCCAGGGAAGAGCAGACTCACCCAACTCTGTCAAAGTAACACACCCAGGGGAGATCAGAGTGACCCCTCTATCTCAATGTAACTCACCTAGGGAAGAGCAGACTGACCCCACTCTGTCAAAGTAACACACTCAGGGAAGAGCAGACACTTCCCACTCTGTCAAAGTAACACACTCAGGGAAGAGCAGATTGACATCACTCTGTCAATGTAACACACCCAGGGAAGAGCAGACTGTCCACACTCTGTCAATGTAACACACCCAGGGAAGAGCAGACTGACTCCACTCTGCCAATGTAACACACCCAGGGAAGAGCAGACACACCCCGTTCTGTCAATGTAACCCACCCAGGGAAAAACAGACTGACACCACTCTGTCAATGTAACACACCCAGGGAAGAGCAGACTGACCCCACTCTGTCAATGTAACACACCCAGGGAAAAGCAGACTGACCCCACTCTGTCAATGTCACGCACCCAGGGAAGAGCAGACTGACCCCACTCTGTCAATGGAACACACCCAGGGAAGAGCAGATTTACCCCACTCTGTCAATGTAACAGACCCAGGGAAGAGCAGACTGACCCCACTCTGTCAATGTAACACACCCATGGAAGAGCAGACAGACAGCACTCGGTCAATGTAACCCACCCAGGGAAGAACAGACTGACCCCACTCTGTCAATGTAAGACACCCAGGGGAGAGCAGACTTACCCCACTCTGTCAATGTAACACACCCAAGAAGAGCAGACTGACACCACTCTGTCAATGTAACACACCCAGGGAAGAGCAGACAGACCCCGTTCTGTCAATGTTACCCACCCAGGGAAGAACAGACTGACCCCACTCTGTCAATGTAACACACCCAGGGAAGTGCAGACTGACCCCACTCTGTCAATGTCATCCACCCAGTGAAGAGCAGACTGACCCCTCTCCCTCCATGTAACTCACCCAGGGAAGAGCCGACTGACCCCATTCTGTCAATGTAACCCACCCAGGGAAGAGCAGACTGACCCCACTCTGTCAGTGTAACACACCCAGGGAAGAGCAGACTGACCCCACTCTGTCAAAGTAACACACCCAGAGAAGAGCGGACTGACCCCACTCTGTCAATGTAACCCACCCAGTGAAGAGCAGACTGCCCCCTCTCCCTCCATGTAACTCACCAAGGGAAGAGCAGACTGACCGCACTCTGTCAATGTAACACACCCAGGGAAGAGCAGACTGATCCCAATCTGTGAATGTGACACTCTCAGTGAAGATCAGACTGACCCCACTCGGTCAATGTAACCCACCCAGGGAAGAGCAGACTGACCCCTCTCTGTCAATGTAACACACCCAGGGAAGAGCAGACTGACCCCACACTGTCAATGTAACACAGCCAGGGAAGAGCAGGCTGACCCCTCTCTGTCAATGTAACTCACCCAGGGAACAGAAGATTGACCTCACTCGGTCAATGTAACACACCCAGGGAAGAGCAGACTGACCCCACTCTGTCAATGTAACACAGCGAGGGAAGAGCAGGCTGACCCCTCTCTGTCAATGTAACTCACCCAGGGAACAGAAGATTGACCTCACTCTGTCAATGTAACACACCCAGGGAAGAGCAGACAGACCCCGTTCTGTCAATGTAACCCACCCAGGGAAGAACAGACTGACCCCACTCTGTCAATGTAACACACCCAGGGAAGAGCAGACTGAACCCACTCTGTCAATGTAACCCACCCAGTGAAGAGCAGACGGACACTTCTCCCTCCATGTAACTCACCCAGGGAAGAGCAGACTGACCCCATTCTGTCAATGTAACCCACCCAGCGAAGAGCAGACTGAACACACTCAGTCAATGTAACCCACCCAGGGAAGAGCAGACTGACCCCACTCTGTCATTATCACAGACCCAGGGAAGAGCAGACTCACCCAACTCTGTCAATGTCACACACCCAGGGGAGACCAGACTGACCCCTCTATCTCAATGTAACTCACCTTGGGAAGAGCAGACTGACCCCACTCTGTCAAAGTAACACACTCAGGGAAGTGCAGACTCTTCCCACTCTGTCAAAGTAACACACTCAGGGAAGAGCAGACTGACCTCACTCTGTCAATGTAACAGACCCAGGGAAGAGCAGACTGTCCCCACTCTGTCAATGTAACACACCCAGGGAAGAGCAGACTGACCCCACTCTGTCAATGTAACACACCCAGGGAAGAGCAGACTGACCCCTCTCCCTGCGTGTAACTCACACAGTGAATAGCAGACTGACCCCACTCTTTCAATGTAACACACCCAGGGAAGAGCAGACTGACCCCACTCTGTCAATGTAAAACACCCAGGGGAGAGCAGACTGACCCCTCTCTCTCCATGTAACTCACGCAGGGAAGATAGACTGACCCCACTCTGTCAAAATAACACACCCAGGGAAAAGCAGACTGACCCCACTCTGTCAATGTAACACACCCAGGGAAGAGCAGACTGACCCCACTCTGTCAATGTAACACACCCAGGGAAGAGCAGACTGACCCTACACTGTCAATGCAACACACCCAGGGAAGAGCAGACTGACCCCACTCTGAAAATGTAACCCACCCACGGAAGAGCAGACTGACCCCACTCTGTCATTATCACAGACCCAGGGAAGAGCAGACTCACCCAACTCTGCCAATGTAACACAGCCAGGGGAGACCAGAGTGACCCATCTATCTCAATTCAACTCACCTAGGGAAGAACAGACAGACCCCACTCTGTCAAAGTAACACACTCCGGGAAGATCAGACTCTTCCCACTCTGTCAAAGTAACACACTCAGGGAAGAGCAGACTGACCTCACTCTGTCAATGTAACACACCCAGAAAAGAGCAGACTGTCCCCACTCTGTCAATGTAACACACCCAGGGAAGAGCAGACTGACCCCACTCTGTTAATGAAACACATCCAGGGAAGAGCAGACTGACCCCTCTCCCTCCGTGTAACTCACCCAGGGAAGAGCAGACTCACCCAACTCTGTCAATGTCACACACCCAGGGGAGACCAGACTGACCCCTCTATCTCAATGTAACTCACCTTGGGAAGAGCAGACTGACCCCACTCTGTCAAAGTAACACACTCAGGGAAGTGCAGACTCTTCCCACTCTGTCAAAGTAACACACTCAGGGAAGAGCAGACTGACCTCACTCTGTCAATGTAACAGACCCAGGGAAGAGCAGACTGTCCCCACTCTGTCAATGTAACACACCCAGGGAAGAGCAGACTGACCCCACTCTGTCAATGTAACACACCCAGGGAAGAGCAGACTGACCCCTCTCCCTCCGTGTAACTCACACAGTGAATAGCAGACTGACCCCACTCTTTCAATGTAACACACCCAGGGAAGAGCAGACTGACCCCACTCTGTCAATGTAAAACACCCAGGGGAGAGCAGACTGACCCCTCTCTCTCCATGTAACTCACGCAGGGAAGATAGACTGACCCCACTCTGTCAATGTAACACACCCAGGGAAAAGCAGACTGACCCCACTCTGTCAATGTAACACACCCAGGGAAGAGCAGACTGACCCCACTCTGTCAATGTAACACACCCAGGGAAGAGCAGACTGACCCTACACTGTCAATGCAACACACCCAGGGAAGAGCAGACTGACCCCACTCTGAAAATGTAACCCACCCACGGAAGAGCAGACTGACCCCACTCTGTCATTATCACAGACCCAGGGAAGAGCAGACTCACCCAACTCTGCCAATGTAACACAGCCAGGGGAGACCAGAGTGACCCATCTATCTCAATTCAACTCACCTAGGGAAGAACAGACTGACCCCACTCTGTCAATGTAACACACCCAGGGAAGAGCAGACAGACCCCGTTCTGTCAATGTAACCCACCCAGGGAAGAACAGACTGACCCCACTCTGTCAATGTAACACACCCAGGGAAGAGCAGACTGACCCCACTCTGTCAATGTAACCCACCCAGTGAAGAGCAGACTGTCCCCTCTCCCTCCATGTAACTCACCCAGGGAAGAGCAGACTGACCCCATTCTGTCAATGTAACCCACCCAGGGAAGAGCAGACTGACCACACTCAGTGTATGTAACCCACCCAGGGAAGAGCAGACTGACCCCACTCTGTCATTATCACAGACCCAGGGAAGAGCAGACTGACCCCACTCTGTCAATGTAACACACCCAGGGAAAAGCAGACTGACCCCACTCTGTCAATGTCACGCACCCAGGGAAGAGCAGACTGACCCCACTCTGTCAATGGAACACACCCAGGGAAGAGCAGATTTACCCCACTCTGTCAATGTAACAGACCCAGGGAAGAGCAGACTGACCCCACTCTGTCAATGTAACACACCCATGGAAGAGCAGACTGACAGCACTCGGTCAATGTAACACACCCAGGGAAGAACAGACTGACCCCACTCTGTCAATGTAAGACACCCAGGGGAGAGCAGACTTACCCCACTCTGTCAATGTAACACACCCAAGAAGAGCAGACTGACACCACTCTGTCAATGTAACACACCCAGGGAAGAGCAGACAGACCCCGTTCTGTCAATGTTACCCACCCAGGGAAGAACAGACTGACCCCATTCTGTCAATGTAACACACCCAGGGAAGTGCAGACTGACCCCACTCTGTCAATGTCATCCACCCAGTGAAGAGCAGACTGACCCCTCTCCCTCCATGTAACTCACCCAGGGAAGAGCCGACTGACCCCATTCTGTCAATGTAACCCACCCAGGGAAGAGCAGACTGACCCCACTCTGTCAGTGTAACACACCCAGGGAAGAGCAGACTGACCCCACTCTGTCAAAGTAACACACCCAGAGAAGAGCGGACTGACCCCACTCTGTCAATGTAACCCACCCAGTGAAGAGCAGACTGCCCCCTCTCCCTCCATGTAACTCACCAAGGGAAGAGCAGACTGACCGCACTCTGTCAATGTAACACACCCAGGGAAGAGCAGACTGATCCCAATCTGTGAATGTGACACTCTCAGTGAAGATCAGACTGACCCCACTCGGTCAATGTAACCCACCCAGGGAAGAGCAGACTGACCCCTCTCTGTCAATGTAACACACCCAGGGAAGAGCAGACTGACCCCACACTGTCAATGTAACACAGCCAGGGAAGAGCAGGCTGACCCCTCTCTGTCAATGTAACTCACCCAGGGAACAGAAGATTGACCTCACTCGGTCAATGTAACACACCCAGGGAAGAGCAGACTGACCCCACTCTGTCAATGTAACACAGCGAGGGAAGAGCAGGCTGACCCCTCTCTGTCAATGTAACTCACCCAGGGAACAGAAGATTGACCTCACTCTGTCAATGTAACACACCCAGGGAAGAGCAGACAGACCCCGTTCTGTCAATGTAACCCACCCAGGGAAGAACAGACTGACCCCACTCTGTCAATGTAACACACCCAGGGAAGAGCAGACTGAACCCACTCTGTCAATGTAACCCACCCAGTGAAGAGCAGACGGACACTTCTCCCTCCATGTAACTCACCCAGGGAAGAGCAGACTGACCCCATTCTGTCAATGTAACCCACCCAGCGAAGAGCAGACTGAACACACTCAGTCAATGTAACCCACCCAGGGAAGAGCAGACTGACCCCACTCTGTCATTATCACAGACCCAGGGAAGAGCAGACTCACCCAACTCTGTCAATGTCACACACCCAGGGGAGACCAGACTGACCCCTCTATCTCAATGTAACTCACCTTGGGAAGAGCAGACTGACCCCACTCTGTCAAAGTAACACACTCAGGGAAGTGCAGACTCTTCCCACTCTGTCAAAGTAACACACTCAGGGAAGAGCAGACTGACCTCACTCTGTCAATGTAACAGACCCAGGGAAGAGCAGACTGTCCCCACTCTGTCAATGTAACACACCCAGGGAAGAGCAGACTGACCCCACTCTGTCAATGTAACACACCCAGGGAAGAGCAGACTGACCCCTCTCCCTGCGTGTAACTCACACAGTGAATAGCAGACTGACCCCACTCTTTCAATGTAACACACCCAGGGAAGAGCAGACTGACCCCACTCTGTCAATGTAAAACACCCAGGGGAGAGCAGACTGACCCCTCTCTCTCCATGTAACTCACGCAGGGAAGATAGACTGACCCCACTCTGTCAAAATAACACACCCAGGGAAAAGCAGACTGACCCCACTCTGTCAATGTAACACACCCAGGGAAGAGCAGACTGACCCCACTCTGTCAATGTAACACACCCAGGGAAGAGCAGACTGACCCTACACTGTCAATGCAACACACCCAGGGAAGAGCAGACTGACCCCACTCTGAAAATGTAACCCACCCACGGAAGAGCAGACTGACCCCACTCTGTCATTATCACAGACCCAGGGAAGAGCAGACTCACCCAACTCTGCCAATGTAACACAGCCAGGGGAGACCAGAGTGACCCATCTATCTCAATTCAACTCACCTAGGGAAGAACAGACAGACCCCACTCTGTCAAAGTAACACACTCCGGGAAGATCAGACTCTTCCCACTCTGTCAAAGTAACACACTCAGGGAAGAGCAGACTGACCTCACTCTGTCAATGTAACACACCCAGAAAAGAGCAGACTGTCCCCACTCTGTCAATGTAACACACCCAGGGAAGAGCAGACTGACCCCACTCTGTTAATGAAACACATCCAGGGAAGAGCAGACTGACCCCTCTCCCTCCGTGTAACTCACCCAGGGAAGAGCAGACTGACCCCACTCTTTCAATGTAACACACCCAGGGAAGAGCCGACTGACCCCACTCCATCAATGTAACACGCCCGGGGAAGAGCAGACTGACACCACCCTGTCAATGTAACGCACACAGGGAAGAGCAGACAGACCCCACTCTGTCAATGTAACACACCCAGGGAAGAGCAGACTGACCCCACTCTGTCAATGTAACACAAACAGGGAAGGGCAGACTGACCCCACTCTGTCAATGTAACATACTCAGGGAATAGCAGTCTGACCCCACTCTGTCAATGTATCACACCCAGGGGAGAGCAGACTGACCCCACCCTGTCAATGTAACTCACCCAGGGAAGAGCAGACTGACTTCACTCTGTCAATGTAACACACCGCGGGAAGAGCAGACTGACCCCACTCTGTCAATGTAACACACCCAAGGAAGAGCAGTCAAACCCCACTCTGTCATTGTAACACAGCCAGGGAAGAGCAGACTGTCCCCTCTCTGTCAATGTAACTCACCCAGGGAACAGAAGATTGACCTCACTCGGTCAATGTAACATACCCAGGGAAGAGCAGACTGACCCCACTCTGTCAGTGTAACACACCCAGGGAACAGCAGACTGACCCCACTCTGTCAATGTAACACACCCAGGGAAGAGCGGACTGACCCCACTCTGTCAATGTAACTCACCCAGGGAAGAGCAGACTGACCCCATTCTGTCAATGTAACCCACCCAGGGAAGAGCAGACTGACCCCACCCTGTCATTATCACAGACCCAGGGAAGAGCAGACTCACCCAACTCTGTCAATGTAACACACCCAGGGGAGACCAGAGTGACCCCTCTATCTCACTGTAACTCACCTAGGGAAGAACAGACTGACCCCACTCTGTCAAAGTAACACACTCAGGGAAGAGCAGACTATTCCCACTCTGTCAAAGTAACACACTCAGGGAAGAGCAGACTGACCTCACTCTGTCAATGTAACACACCCAGGGAAGAGCAGACTGACCGCACTCGGTCAATGTAACCCACCCAGGGAAGAACAGACTGACCCCACTCTGTCAATGTAAGACACCCAGGGGAGAGCAGACTTACCCCACTCTGTCAATGTAACACACCCAGGGAAGAGCAGACTGAACCCACTCTGTCAATGTAACACACCCAGGGACGATCAGACAGACCCCGTTCTGTCAATGTAACCCACCCAGGGAAGAACAGACTGACCCCACTCTTTCAATGTAACACACCCAGGGAAGAGCAGACTGAACCCACTCTGTCAATGTAACCCACCCAGTGAAGAGCAGACTGACCCCTCTCCCTCCATGTAACTCACCCAGGGAAGCGCAGACTGACCCCATTCTGTCAATGTAACCCACCCAGGGAAGAGCAGACTGACCACACTCAGTCAATGTAACCCACCCAGGTAAGAGCAGACTGACACCACTCTGTCAATGTAACACACCCAGGGGAGACCAGAGTGACCCCTCTATCACAATGTAACTCACCAAGGGAAGAGCAGACTGACCCCACTCTGTCAAAGTAACACACTCAGGGAAGAGCAGACTCTTCCTACTCTGTCAAAGTAACACACTCAGGGAAGAGCAAACTGACCTCACTCTGTCAATGAAACACACCCAGGGAAGAGCAGACTGTCCCCACTCTGTCAATGTAACACACCCAGGGAAGAGCAGACTGACCCCACTCTGTCAATGTAACACACCCAGGGAAGAGCAGACTGACCCCTCTCCCTCCGTGTAACTCACCCAGGGAATAGCAGACTGACCCCACTCTTTCAATGTAACACACCCAGGGAAGAGCACACTGACCACACTCTGTCAATGTAAAACTCCCAGGGGAGAGCAGACTGAACCCTCTCTCTCCATGTAACTCACCCAGGGATGATAGACTGACCCCACTCTGTCAATGTAACACACCCAGGGAAAAGCAGACTGACCCCACTCAGTCAATGTAACACACCCAGGGAAGAGCAGACTGACCCCACTCTGTCAATATCACAGACCCTGGGAAGAGCAGACTGACCCACCTCTGTCAATGTAACACACCCAGGGAAGAGCAGACTGACCCTACACTGTCAATGCAATACACCCAGGGAAGAGCAGACTGACCCCACTCTGACAATGTAACCCACCCAGGGAAGAGCAGACTGACCCCACTCTGTCAATGTAACACACCCAGGGAAGAGCAGACTGACCCCACTCTGTCAGTGTAACACACCCAGGGAACAGCAGACTGACCCCACTCTGTCAATGTAACACACCCAGGGAAGAGCGGACTGACACCACTCTGTCAATGTAACTCACCCAGGGAAGAGCAGACTGACCCCATTCTGTCAATGTAACCCACCCAGGGAAGAGCAGACTGACCGCACTCAGTCAATGTAACCCACCCAGGGAAGAGCAGACTGACCCCACTCTGTCATTATCACAGACCCAGGGAAGAGCAGACTCACCCAACTCTGTCAATGTAACACACCCAGGGGAGACCAGAGTGACCCCTCTATCTCAATGTAACTCACCTAGGGAAGAACAGACTGACCCCACTCTGTCAAAGTAACACACTCAGGGAAGAGCAGACTGTTCCCACTCTGTCAAAGTAACACACTCAGGGACGAGCAGACTGACCTCACTCTGTCAATGTAACACACCCAGGGAAGAGCAGACTGACCGACCTCGGTCAATGTAAACCACCCAGGGAAGAACAGACTGACCCCACTCTGTCAATGTAAGACACCCAGGGGAGAGCAGACTTACACCACTCTGTCAATGTAACACACCCAGGGAAGAGCAGACTGAACCCACTCTGTCAATGTAACACACCCAGGGAAGATCAGACAGACCCCGTTCTGTCAATGTAACCCACCCAGGGAAGAACAGACTGACCCCACTCTTTCAATGTAACACACCCAGGGAAGAGCAGACTGAACCCACTCTGTCAATGTAACCCACCCAGTGAAGAGCAGACTGACCCCTCTCCCTCCATGTAACTCACCCAGGGAAGCGCAGACTGACCCCATTCTGTCAATGTAACCCACCCAGGGAAGAGCAGACTGACCACACTCAGTCAATGTAACCCACCCAGGTAAGAGCAGACTGACCCCACTCTGTCAATGTAACACACCCAGGGGAGACCAGAGTGACCCCTCTATCACAATGTAACTCACCAAGGGAAGAGCAGACTGACCCCACTCTGTCAAAGTAACACACTCAGGGAAGAGCAGACTCTTCCCACTCTGTCAAAGTAACACACTCAGGGAAGAGCAAACTGACCTCACTCTGTCAATGAAACACACCCAGTGAAGGGCAGACTGTCCCCACTCTGTCAATGTAACACACCCAGGGAAGAGCAGACTGACCCCACTCTGTCATTATCACAGACCCAGGGAAGAGCAGACTCACACAACTCTGCCAATGTAACACAGCCAGGGGAGACCAGAGTGACCCATCTATCTCAATTCAACTCACCTAGGGAAGAACAGACTGACCCCACTCTGTCAATGTAACACACCCAGGGAAGAGCAGACAGACCCCGTTCTGTCAATGTAACCCACCCAGGGAAGAACAGACTGACCCCACTCTGTCAATGTAACACACCCAGGGAAGAGCAGACTGACCCCACTCTGTCAATGTAACCCACCCAGTGAAGAGCAGACTGTCCCCTCTCCCTCCATGTAACTCACCCAGGGAAGAGCAGACTGACCCCATTCTGTCAATGTAACCCACCCAGGGAAGAGCAGACTGACCACACTCAGTGTATGTAACCCACCCAGGGAAGAGCAGACTGACCCCACTCTGTCATTATCACAGACCCAGGGAAGAGCAGACTCACCCAACTCTGTCAAAGTAACACACCCAGGGGAGATCAGAGTGACCCCTCTATCTCAATGTAACTCACCTAGGGAAGAGCAGACTGACCCCACTCTGTCAAAGTAACACACTCAGGGAAGAGCAGACACTTCCCACTCTGTCAAAGTAACACACTCAGGGAAGAGCAGACTGACATCACTCTGTCAATGTAACACACCCAGGGAAGAGCAGACTGTCCACACTCTGTCAATGTAACACACCCAGGGAAGAGCAGACTGACTCCACTCTGCCAATGTAACACACCCAGGGAAGAGCAGACACACCCCGTTCTGTCAATGTAACCCACCCAGGGAAAAACAGACTGACACCACTCTGTCAATGTAACACACCCAGGGAAGAGCAGACTGACCCCACTCTGTCAATGTAACACACCCAGGGAAAAGCAGACTGACCCCACTCTGTCAATGTCACGCACCCAGGGAAGAGCAGACTGACCCCACTCTGTCAATGGAACACACCCAGGGAAGAGCAGATTTACCCCACTCTGTCAATGTAACAGACCCAGGGAAGAGCAGACTGACCCCACTCTGTCAATGTAACACACCCATGGAAGAGCAGACTGACAGCACTCGGTCAATGTAACCCACCCAGGGAAGAACAGACTGACACCACTCTGTCAATGTAACACACCCAGGGAAGAGCAGACAGACCCCGTTCTGTCAATGTTACCCACCCAGGGAAGAACAGACTGACCCCACTCTGTCAATGTAACACACCCAGGGAAGTGCAGACTGACCCCACTCTGTCAATGTAATCCACCCAGTGAAGAGCAGACTGACCCCTCTCCCTCCATGTAACTCACCCAGGGAAGAGCCGACTGACCCCATTCTGTCAATGTAACCCACCCAGGGAAGAGCAGACTGACCCCACTCTGTCAGTGTAACACACCCAGGGAAGAGCAGACTGACCCCACTCTGTCAAAGTAACACACCCAGAGAAGAGCGGACTGACCCCACTCTGTCAATGTAACCCACCCAGTGAAGAGCAGACTGCCCCCTCTCCTTCCATGTAACTCACCAAGGGAAGAGCAGACTGACCGCACTCTGTCAATGTAACACACCCAGGGAAGAGCAGACTGATCCCAATCTGTGAATGTGACACTCTCAGTGAAGATCAGACTGACCCCACTCGGTCAATGTAACCCACCCAGGGAAGAGCAGACTGACCCCTCTCTGTCAATGTAACACACCCAGGGAAGAGCAGACTGACCCCACACTGTCAATGTAACACAGCGAGGGAAGAGCAGGCTGACCCCTCTCTGTCAATGTAACTCACCCAGGGAACAGAAGATTGACCTCACTCGGTCAATGTAACACACCCAGGGAAGAGCAGACTGACCCCACTCTGTCAATGTAACACAGCCAGGGAAGAGCAGGCTGACCCCTCTCTGTCAATGTAACTCACCCAGGGAACAGAAGATTGACCTCACTCTGTCAATGTAACACACCCAGGGAAGAGCAGACAGACCCCGTTCTGTCAATGTAACCCACCCTGGGAAGAACAGACTGACCCCACTCTGTCAATGTAACACACCCAGGGAAGAGCAGACTGAACCCACTCTGTCAATGTAACCCACCCAGTGAAGAGCAGACGGACACTTCTCCCTCCATGTAACTCACCCAGGGAAGAGCAGACTGACCCCATTCTGTCAATGTAACCCACCCAGCGAAGAGCAGACTGAACACACTCAGTCAATGTAACCCACCCAGGGAAGAGCAGACAGACCCCACTCTGTCATTATCACAGACCCAGGGAAGAGCAGACTCACCCAACTCTGTCAATGTCACACACCCAGGGGAGACCAGACTGACCCCTCTATCTCAATGTAACTCACCTTGGGAAGAGCAGACTGACCCCACTCTGTCAAAGTAACACACTCAGGGAAGTGCAGACTCTTCCCACTCTGTCAAAGTAACACACTCAGGGAAGAGCAGACTGACCCCACTCTGTTAATGAAACACATCCAGGGAAGAGCAGACTGACCCCTCTCCCTCCGTGTAACTCACCCAGGGAAGAGCAGACTGACCCCACTCTTTCAATGTAACACACCCAGGGAAGAGCCGACTGACCCCACTCCATCAATGTAACACGCCCGGGGAAGAGCAGACTGACACCACCCTGTCAATGTAACGCACACAGGGAAGAGCAGACAGACCCCACTCTGTCAATGTAACACACCCAGGGAAGAGCAGACTGACCCCACTCTGTCAATGTAACACAACCAGGGAAGGGCAGACTGACCCCACTCTGTCAATGTAACATACTCAGGGAATAGCAGTCTGACCCCACTCTGTCAATGTATCACACCCAGGGGAGAGCAGACTGACCCCACCCTGTCAATGTAACTCACCCAGGGAAGAGCAGACTGACTTCACTCTGTCAATGTAACACACCGCGGGAAGAGCAGACTGACCCCACTCTGTCAATGTAACACACCCAAGGAAGAGCAGTCAAACCCCACTCTGTCATTGTAACACAGCCAGGGAAGAGCAGACTGTCCCCTCTCTGTCAATGTAACTCACCCAGGGAACAGAAGATTGACCTCACTCGGTCAATGTAACATACCCAGGGAAGAGCAGACTGACCCCACTCTGTCAGTGTAACACACCCAGGGAACAGCAGACTGACCCCACTCTGTCAATGTAACACACCCAGGGAAGAGCGGACTGACCCCACTCTGTCAATGTAACTCACCCAGGGAAGAGCAGACTGACCCCATTCTGTCAATGTAACCCACCCAGGGAAGAGCAGACTGACCCCACCCTGTCATTATCACAGACCCAGGGAAGAGCAGACTCACCCAACTCTGTCAATGTAACACACCCAGGGGAGACCAGAGTGACCCCTCTATCTCACTGTAACTCACCTAGGGAAGAACAGACTGACCCCACTCTGTCAAAGTAACACACTCAGGGAAGAGCAGACTATTCCCACTCTGTCAAAGTAACACACTCAGGGAAGAGCAGACTGACCTCACTCTGTCAATGTAACACACCCAGGGAAGAGCAGACTGACCGCACTCGGTCAATGTAACCCACCCAGGGAAGAACAGACTGACCCCACTCTGTCAATGTAAGACACCCAGGGGAGAGCAGACTTACCCCACTCTGTCAATGTAACACACCCAGGGAAGAGCAGACTGAACCCACTCTGTCAATGTAACACACCCAGGGACGATCAGACAGACCCCGTTCTGTCAATGTAACCCACCCAGGGAAGAACAGACTGACCCCACTCTTTCAATGTAACACACCCAGGGAAGAGCAGACTGAACCCACTCTGTCAATGTAACCCACCCAGTGAAGAGCAGACTGACCCCTCTCCCTCCATGTAACTCACCCAGGGAAGCGCAGACTGACCCCATTCTGTCAATGTAACCCACCCAGGGAAGAGCAGACTGACCACACTCAGTCAATGTAACCCACCCAGGTAAGAGCAGACTGACACCACTCTGTCAATGTAACACACCCAGGGGAGACCAGAGTGACCCCTCTATCACAATGTAACTCACCAAGGGAAGAGCAGACTGACCCCACTCTGTCAAAGTAACACACTCAGGGAAGAGCAGACTCTTCCTACTCTGTCAAAGTAACACACTCAGGGAAGAGCAAACTGACCTCACTCTGTCAATGAAACACACCCAGGGAAGAGCAGACTGTCCCCACTCTGTCAATGTAACACACCCAGGGAAGAGCAGACTGACCCCACTCTGTCAATGTAACACACCCAGGGAAGAGCAGACTGACCCCTCTCCCTCCGTGTAACTCACCCAGGGAATAGCAGACTGACCCCACTCTTTCAATGTAACACACCCAGGGAAGAGCACACTGACCACACTCTGTCAATGTAAAACTCCCAGGGGAGAGCAGACTGAACCCTCTCTCTCCATGTAACTCACCCAGGGATGATAGACTGACCCCACTCTGTCAATGTAACACACCCAGGGAAAAGCAGACTGACCCCACTCAGTCAATGTAACACACCCAGGGAAGAGCAGACTGACCCCACTCTGTCAATATCACAGACCCTGGGAAGAGCAGACTGACCCACCTCTGTCAATGTAACACACCCAGGGAAGAGCAGACTGACCCTACACTGTCAATGCAATACACCCAGGGAAGAGCAGACTGACCCCACTCTGACAATGTAACCCACCCAGGGAAGAGCAGACTGACCCCACTCTGTCAATGTAACACACCCAGGGAAGAGCAGACTGACCCCACTCTGTCAGTGTAACACACCCAGGGAACAGCAGACTGACCCCACTCTGTCAATGTAACACACCCAGGGAAGAGCGGACTGACACCACTCTGTCAATGTAACTCACCCAGGGAAGAGCACACTGACCCCATTCTGTCAATGTAACCCACCCAGGGAAGAGCAGACTGACCGCACTCAGTCAATGTAACCCACCCAGGGAAGAGCAGACTGACCCCACTCTGTCATTATCACAGACCCAGGGAAGAGCAGACTCACCCAACTCTGTCAATGTAACACACCCAGGGGAGACCAGAGTGACCCCTCTATCTCAATGTAACTCACCTAGGGAAGAACAGACTGACCCCACTCTGTCAAAGTAACACACTCAGGGAAGAGCAGACTGTTCCCACTCTGTCAAAGTAACACACTCAGGGAAGAGCAGACTGACCTCACTCTGTCAATGTAACACACCCAGGGAAGAGCAGACTGACCGCACTCGGTCAATGTAAACCACCCAGGGAAGAACAGACTGACCCCACTCTGTCAATGTAAGACACCCAGGGGAGAGCAGACTTACACCACTCTGTCAATGTAACACACCCAGGGAAGAGCAGACTGAACCCACTCTGTCAATGTAACACACCCAGGGAAGATCAGACAGACCCCGTTCTGTCAATGTAACCCACCCAGGGAAGAACAGACTGACCCCACTCTTTCAATGTAACACACCCAGGGAAGAGCAGACTGAACCCACTCTGTCAATGTAACCCACCCAGTGAAGAGCAGACTGACCCCTCTCCCTCCATGTAACTCACCCAGGGAAGCGCAGACTGACCCCATTCTGTCAATGTAACCCACCCAGGCAAGAGCAGACTGACCACACTCAGTCAATGTAACCCACCCAGGTAAGAGCAGACTGACCCCACTCTGTCAATGTAACACACCCAGGGGAGACCAGAGTGACCCCTCTAATCACAATGTAACTCACCAAGGGAAGAGCAGACTGACCCCACTCTGTCAAAGTAACACACTCAGGGAAGAGCAGACTCTTCCCACTCTGTCAAAGTAACACACTCAGGGAAGAGCAAACTGACCTCACTCTGTCAATGAAACACACCCAGGGAAGGGCAGACTGTCCCCACTCTGTCAATGTAACACACCCAGGGAAGAGCAGACTGACCCCACTCTGTCATTATCACAGACCCAGGGAAGAGCAGACTCACCCAACTCTGCCAATGTAACACAGCCAGGGGAGACCAGAGTGACCCATCTATCTCAATTCAACTCACCTAGGGAAGAACAGACTGACCCCACTCTGTCAATGTAACACACCCAGGGAAGAGCAGACAGACCCCGTTCTGTCAATGTAACCCACCCAGGGAAGAACAGACTGACCCCACTCTGTCAATGTAACACACCCAGGGAAGAGCAGACTGACCCCACTCTGTCAATGTAACCCACCCAGTGAAGAGCAGACTGTCCCCTCTCCCTCCATGTAACTCACCCAGGGAAGAGCAGACTGACCCCATTCTGTCAATGTAACCCACCCAGGGAAGAGCAGACTGACCACACTCAGTGTATGTAACCCACCCAGGGAAGAGCAGACTGACCCCACTCTGTCATTATCACAGACCCAGGGAAGAGCAGACTCACCCAACTCTGTCAAAGTAACACACCCAGGGGAGATCAGAGTGACCCCTCTATCTCAATGTAACTCACCTAGGGAAGAGCAGACTGACCCCACTCTGTCAAAGTAACACACTCAGGGAAGAGCAGACACTTCCCACTCTGTCAAAGTAACACACTCAGGGAAGAGCAGACTGACATCACTCTGTCAATGTAACACACCCAGGGAAGAGCAGACTGTCCACACTCTGTCAATGTAACACACCCAGGGAAGAGCAGACTGACTCCACTCTGCCAATGTAACACACCCAGGGAAGAGCAGACACACCCCGTTCTGTCAATGTAACCCACCCAGGGAAAAACAGACTGACACCACTCTGTCAATGTAACACACCCAGGGAAGAGCAGACTGACCCCACTCTGTCAATGTAACACACCCAGGGAAAAGCAGACTGACCCCACTCTGTCAATGTCACGCACCCAGGGAAGAGCAGACTGACCCCACTCTGTCAATGGAACACACCCAGGGAAGAGCAGATTTACCCCACTCTGTCAATGTAACAGACCCAGGGAAGAGCAGACTGACCCCACTCTGTCAATGTAACACACCCATGGAAGAGCAGACTGACAGCACTCGGTCAATGTAACCCACCCAGGGAAGAACAGACTGACCCCACTCTGTCAATGTAAGACACCCAGGGGAGAGCAGACTTACCCCACTCTGTCAATGTAACACACCCAAGAAGAGCAGACTGACACCACTCTGTCAATGTAACACACCCAGGGAAGAGCAGACAGACCCCGTTCTGTCAATGTTACCCACCCAGGGAAGAACAGACTGACCCCACTCTGTCAATGTAACACACCCAGGGAAGTGCAGACTGACCCCACTCTGTCAATGTAATCCACCCAGTGAAGAGCAGACTGACCCCTCTCCCTCCATGTAACTCACCCAGGGAAGAGCCGACTGACCCCATTCTGTCAATGTAACCCACCCAGGGAAGAGCAGACTGACCCCACTCTGTCAGTGTAACACACCCAGGGAAGAGCAGACTGACCCCACTCTGTCAAAGTAACACACCCAGAGAAGAGCGGACTGACCCCACTCTGTCAATGTAACCCACCCAGTGAAGAGCAGACTGCCCCCTCTCCCTCCATGTAACTCACCAAGGGAAGAGCAGACTGACCGCACTCTGTCAATGTAACACACCCAGGGAAGAGCAGACTGATCCCAATCTGTGAATGTGACACTCTCAGTGAAGATCAGACTGACCCCACTCGGTCAATGTAACCCACCCAGGGAAGAGCAGACTGACCCCTCTCTGTCAATGTAACACACCCAGGGAAGAGCAGACTGACCCCACACTGTCAATGTAACACAGCGAGGGAAGAGCAGGCTGACCCCTCTCTGTCAATGTAACTCACCCAGGGAACAGAAGATTGACCTCACTCGGTCAATGTAACACACCCAGGGAAGAGCAGACTGACCCCACTCTGTCAATGTAACACAGCCAGGGAAGAGCAGGCTGACCCCTCTCTGTCAATGTAACTCACCCAGGGAACAGAAGATTGACCTCACTCTGTCAATGTAACACACCCAGGGAAGAGCAGACAGACCCCGTTCTGTCAATGTAACCCACCCAGGGAAGAACAGACTGACCCCACTCTGTCAATGTAACACACCCAGGGAAGAGCAGACTGAACCCACTCTGTCAATGTAACCCACCCAGTGAAGAGCAGACGGACACTTCTCCCTCCATGTAACTCACCCAGGGAAGAGCAGACTGACCCCATTCTGTCAATGTAACCCACCCAGCGAAGAGCAGACTGAACACACTCAGTCAATGTAACCCACCCAGGGAAGAGCAGACTGACCCCACTCTGTCATTATCACAGACCCAGGGAAGAGCAGACTCACCCAACTCTGTCAATGTCACACACCCAGGGGAGACCAGACTGACCCCTCTATCACAATGTAACTCACCTTGGGAAGAGCAGACTGACCCCACTCTGTCAAAGTAACACACTCAGGGAAGTGCAGACTCTTCCCACTCTGTCAAAGTAACACACTCAGGGAAGAGCAGACTGACCCCACTCTGTTAATGAAACACATCCAGGGAAGAGCAGACTGACCCCTCTCCCTCCGTGTAACTCACCCAGGGAAGAGCAGACTGACCCCACTCTTTCAATGTAACACACCCAGGGAAGAGCCGACTGACCCCACTCCATCAATGTAACACGCCCGGGGAAGAGCAGACTGACACCACCCTGTCAATGTAACGCACACAGGGAAGAGCAGACAGACCCCACTCTGTCAATGTAACACACCCAGGGAAGAGCAGACTGACCCCACTCTGTCAATGTAACACAACCAGGGAAGGGCAGACTGACCCCACTCTGTCAATGTAACATACTCAGGGAATAGCAGTCTGACCCCACTCTGTCAATGTATCACACCCAGGGGAGAGCAGACTGACCCCACCCTGTCAATGTAACTCACCCAGGGAAGAGCAGACTGACTTCACTCTGTCAATGTAACACACCGCGGGAAGAGCAGACTGACCCCACTCTGTCAATGTAACACACCCAAGGAAGAGCAGTCAAACCCCACTCTGTCATTGTAACACAGCCAGGGAAGAGCAGACTGTCCCCTCTCTGTCAATGTAACTCACCCAGGGAACAGAAGATTGACCTCACTCGGTCAATGTAACATACCCAGGGAAGAGCAGACTGACCCCACTCTGTCAGTGTAACACACCCAGGGAACAGCAGACTGACCCCACTCTGTCAATGTAACACACCCAGGGAAGAGCGGACTGACCCCACTCTGTCAATGTAACTCACCCAGGGAAGAGCAGACTGACCCCATTCTGTCAATGTAACCCACCCAGGGAAGAGCAGACTGACCCCACCCTGTCATTATCACAGACCCAGGGAAGAGCAGACTCACCCAACTCTGTCAATGTAACACACCCAGGGGAGACCAGAGTGACCCCTCTATCTCACTGTAACTCACCTAGGGAAGAACAGACTGACCCCACTCTGTCAAAGTAACACACTCAGGGAAGAGCAGACTATTCCCACTCTGTCAAAGTAACACACTCAGGGAAGAGCAGACTGACCTCACTCTGTCAATGTAACACACCCAGGGAAGAGCAGACTGACCGCACTCGGTCAATGTAACCCACCCAGGGAAGAACAGACTGACCCCACTCTGTCAATGTAAGACACCCAGGGGAGAGCAGACTTACCCCACTCTGTCAATGTAACACACCCAGGGAAGAGCAGACTGAACCCACTCTGTCAATGTAACACACCCAGGGACGATCAGACAGACCCCGTTCTGTCAATGTAACCCACCCAGGGAAGAACAGACTGACCCCACTCTTTCAATGTAACACACCCAGGGAAGAGCAGACTGAACCCACTCTGTCAATGTAACCCACCCAGTGAAGAGCAGACTGACCCCTCTCCCTCCATGTAACTCACCCAGGGAAGCGCAGACTGACCCCATTCTGTCAATGTAACCCACCCAGGGAAGAGCAGACTGACCACACTCAGTCAATGTAACCCACCCAGGTAAGAGCAGACTGACACCACTCTGTCAATGTAACACACCCAGGGGAGACCAGAGTGACCCCTCTATCACAATGTAACTCACCAAGGGAAGAGCAGACTGACCCCACTCTGTCAAAGTAACACACTCAGGGAAGAGCAGACTCTTCCTACTCTGTCAAAGTAACACACTCAGGGAAGAGCAAACTGACCTCACTCTGTCAATGAAACACACCCAGGGAAGAGCAGACTGTCCCCACTCTGTCAATGTAACACACCCAGGGAAGAGCAGACTGACCCCACTCTGTCAATGTAACACACCCAGGGAAGAGCAGACTGACCCCTCTCCCTCCGTGTAACTCACCCAGGGAATAGCAGACTGACCCCACACTTTCAATGTAACACACCCAGGGAAGAGCACACTGACCACACTCTGTCAATGTAAAACTCCCAGGGGAGAGCAGACTGAACCCTCTCTCTCCATGTAACTCACCCAGGGATGATAGACTGACCCCACTCTGTCAATGTAACACACCCAGGGAAAAGCAGACTGACCCCACTCAGTCAATGTAACACACCCAGGGAAGAGCAGACTGACCCCACTCTGTCAATATCACAGACCCTGGGAAGAGCAGACTGACCCACCTCTGTCAATGTAACACACCCAGGGAAGAGCAGACTGACCCTACACTGTCAATGCAATACACCCAGGGAAGAGCAGACTGACCCCACTCTGACAATGTAACCCACCCAGGGAAGAGCAGACTGACCCCACTCTGTCAATGTAACACACCCAGGGAAGAGCAGACTGACCCCACTCTGTCAGTGTAACACACCCAGGGAACAGCAGACTGACCCCACTCTGTCAATGTAACACACCCAGGGAAGAGCGGACTGACACCACTCTGTCAATGTAACTCACCCAGGGAAGAGCAGACTGACCCCATTCTGTCAATGTAACCCACCCAGGGAAGAGCAGACTGACCGCACTCAGTCAATGTAACCCACCCAGGGAAGAGCAGACTGACCCCACTCTGTCATTATCACAGACCCAGGGAAGAGCAGACTCACCCAACTCTGTCAATGTAACACACCCAGGGGAGACCAGAGTGACCCCTCTATCTCAATGTAACTCACCTAGGGAAGAACAGACTGACCCCACTCTGTCAAAGTAACACACTCAGGGAAGAGCAGACTGTTCCCACTCTGTCAAAGTAACACACTCAGGGAAGAGCAGACTGACCTCACTCTGTCAATGTAACACACCCAGGGAAGAGCAGACTGACCGCACTCGGTCAATGTAAACCACCCAGGGAAGAACAGACTGACCCCACTCTGTCAATGTAAGACACCCAGGGGAGAGCAGACTTACACCACTCTGTCAATGTAACACACCCAGGGAAGAGCAGACTGAACCCACTCTGTCAATGTAACACACCCAGGGAAGATCAGACAGACCCCGTTCTGTCAATGTAACCCACCCAGGGAAGAACAGACTGACCCCACTCTTTCAATGTAACACACCCAGGGAAGAGCAGACTGAACCCACTCTGTCAATGTAACCCACCCAGTGAAGAGCAGACTGACCCCTCTCCCTCCATGTAACTCACCCAGGGAAGCGCAGACTGACCCCATTCTGTCAATGTAACCCACCCAGGGAAGAGCAGACTGACCACACTCAGTCAATGTAACCCACCCAGGTAAGAGCAGACTGACCCCACTCTGTCAATGTAACACACCCAGGGGAGACCAGAGTGACCCCTCTATCACAATGTAACTCACCAAGGGAAGAGCAGACTGACCCCACTCTGTCAAAGTAACACACTCAGGGAAGAGCAGACTCTTCCCACTCTGTCAAAGTAACACACTCAGGGAAGAGCAAACTGACCTCACTCTGTCAATGAAACACACCCAGGGAAGGGCAGACTGTCCCCACTCTGTCAATGTAACACACCCAGGGAAGAGCAGACTGACCCCACTCTGTCATTATCACAGACCCAGGGAAGAGCAGACTCACCCAACTCTGCCAATGTAACACAGCCAGGGGAGACCAGAGTGACCCATCTATCTCAATTCAACTCACCTAGGGAAGAACAGACTGACCCCACTCTGTCAATGTAACACACCCAGGGAAGAGCAGACAGACCCCGTTCTGTCAATGTAACCCACCCAGGGAAGAACAGACTGACCCCACTCTGTCAATGTAACACACCCAGGGAAGAGCAGACTGACCCCACTCTGTCAATGTAACCCACCCAGTGAAGAGCAGACTGTCCCCTCTCCCTCCATGTAACTCACCCAGGGAAGAGCAGACTGACCCCATTCTGTCAATGTAACCCACCCAGGGAAGAGCAGACTGACCACACTCAGTGTATGTAACCCACACAGGGAAGAGCAGACTGACCCCACTCTGTCATTATCACAGACCCAGGGAAGAGCAGACTCACCCAACTCTGTCAAAGTAACACACCCAGGGGAGATCAGAGTGACCCCTCTATCTCAATGTAACTCACCTAGGGAAGAGCAGACTGACCCCACTCTGTCAAAGTAACACACTCAGGGAAGAGCAGACACTTCCCACTCTGTCAAAGTAACACACTCAGGGAAGAGCAGACTGACATCACTCTGTCAATGTAACACACCCAGGGAAGAGCAGACTGTCCACACTCTGTCAATGTAACACACCCAGGGAAGAGCAGACACACCCCGTTCTGTCAATGTAACCCACCCAGGGAAAAACAGACTGACACCACTCTGTCAATGTAACACACCCAGGGAAGAGCAGACTGACCCCACTCTGTCAATGTAACACACCCAGGGAAAAGCAGACTGACCCCACTCTGTCAATGTCACGCACCCAGGGAAGAGCAGACTGACCCCACTCTGTCAATGGAACACACCCAGGGAAGAGCAGATTTACCCCACTCTGTCAATGTAACAGACCCAGGGAAGAGCAGACTGACCCCACTCTGTCAATGTAACACACCCATGGAAGAGCAGACTGACAGCACTCGGTCAATGTAACCCACCCAGGGAAGAACAGACTGACCCCACTCTGTCAATGTAAGACACCCAGGGGAGAGCAGACTTACCCCACTCTGTCAATGTAACACACCCAAGAAGAGCAGACTGACACCACTCTGTCAATGTAACACACCCAGGGAAGAGCAGACAGACCCCGTTCTGTCAATGTTACCCACCCAGGGAAGAACAGACTGACCCCACTCTGTCAATGTAACACACCCAGGGAAGTGCAGACTGACCCCACTCTGTCAATGTAATCCACCCAGTGAAGAGCAGACTGACCCCTCTCCCTCCATGTAACTCACCCAGGGAAGAGCCGACTGACCCCATTCTGTCAATGTAACCCACCCAGGGAAGAGCAGACTGACCCCACTCTGTCAGTGTAACACACCCAGGGAAGAGCAGACTGACCCCACTCTGTCAAAGTAACACACCCAGAGAAGAGCGGACTGACCCCACTCTGTCAATGTAACCCACCCAGTGAAGAGCAGACTGCCCCCTCTCCCTCCATGTAACTCACCAAGGGAAGAGCAGACTGACCGCACTCTGTCAATGTAACACACCCAGGGAAGAGCAGACTGATCCCAATCTGTGAATGTGACACTCTCAGTGAAGATCAGACTGACCCCACTCGGTCAATGTAACCCACCCAGGGAAGAGCAGACTGACCCCTCTCTGTCAATGTAACACACCCAGGGAAGAGCAGACTGACCCCACACTGTCAATGTAACACAGCCAGGGAAGAGCAGGCTGACCCCTCTCTGTCAATGTAACTCACCCAGGGAACAGAAGATTGACCTCACTCGGTCAATGTAACACACCCAGGGAAGAGCAGACTGACCCCACTCTGTCAATGTAACACAGCCAGGGAAGAGCAGGCTGACCCCTCTCTGTCAATGTAACTCACCCAGGGAACAGAAGATTGACCTCACTCTGTCAATGTAACACACCCAGGGAAGAGCAGACAGACCCCGTTCTGTCAATGTAACCCACCCAGGGAAGAACAGACTGACCCCACTCTGTCAATGTAACACACCCAGGGAAGAGCAGACTGAACCCACTCTGTCAATGTAACCCACCCAGTGAAGAGCAGACGGACACTTCTCCCTCCATGTAACTCACCCAGGGAAGAGCAGACTGACCCCATTCTGTCAATGTAACCCACCCAGCGAAGAGCAGACTGAACACACTCAGTCAATGTAACCCACCCAGGGAAGAGCAGACTGACCCCACTCTGTCATTATCACAGACCCAGGGAAGAGCAGACTCACCCAACTCTGTCAATGTCACACACCCAGGGGAGACCAGACTGACCCCTCTATCTCAATGTAACTCACCTTGGGAAGAGCAGACTGACCCCACTCTGTCAAAGTAACACACTCAGGGAAGTGCAGACTCTTCCCACTCTGTCAAAGTAACACACTCAGGGAAGAGCAGACTGACCTCACTCTGTCAATGTAACAGACCCAGGGAAGAGCAGACTGTCCCCACTCTGTCAATGTAACACACCCAGGGAAGAGCAGACTGACCCCACTCTGTCAATGTAACACACCCAGGGAAGAGCAGACTGACCCCTCTCCCTGCGTGTAACTCACACAGTGAATAGCAGACTGACCCCACTCTTTCAATGTAACACACCCAGGGAAGAGCAGACTGACCCCACTCTGTCAATGTAAAACACCCAGGGGAGAGCAGACTGACCCCTCTCTCTCCATGTAACTCACGCAGGGAAGATAGACTGACCCCACTCTGTCAAAATAACACACCCAGGGAAAAGCAGACTGACCCCACTCTGTCAATGTAACACACCCAGGGAAGAGCAGACTGACCCCACTCTGTCAATGTAACACACCCAGGGAAGAGCAGACTGACCCTACACTGTCAATGCAACACACCCAGGGAAGAGCAGACTGACCCCACTCTGAAAATGTAACCCACCCACGGAAGAGCAGACTGACCCCACTCTGTCATTATCACAGACCCAGGGAAGAGCAGACTCACCCAACTCTGCCAATGTAACACAGCCAGGGGAGACCAGAGTGACCCATCTATCTCAATTCAACTCACCTAGGGAAGAACAGACAGACCCCACTCTGTCAAAGTAACACACTCCGGGAAGATCAGACTCTTCCCACTCTGTCAAAGTAACACACTCAGGGAAGAGCAGACTGACCTCACTCTGTCAATGTAACACACCCAGAAAAGAGCAGACTGTCCCCACTCTGTCAATGTAACACACCCAGGGAAGAGCAGACTGACCCCACTCTGTTAATGAAACACATCCAGGGAAGAGCAGACTGACCCCTCTCCCTCCGTGTAACTCACCCAGGGAAGAGCAGACTGACCCCACTCTTTCAATGTAACACACCCAGGGAAGAGCCGACTGACCCCACTCCATCAATGTAACACGCCCGGGGAAGAGCAGACTGACACCACCCTGTAAATGGAACGCACACAGGGAAGAGCAGACAGACCCCACTCTGTCAATGTAACACACCCAGGGAATAGCAGACTGACCCCACTCTGTCAATGTAACACAACCAGGGAAGGGCAGACTGACCCCACTCTGTCAATGTAACATACTCAGGGAATAGCAGTCTGACCCCACTCTGTCAATGTATCACACCCAGGGGAGAGCAGACTGACCCCACCCTGTCAATGTAACTCACCCAGGGAAGAGCAGACTGACTTCACTCTGTCAATGTAACACACCGCGGGAAGAGCAGACTGACCCCACTCTGTCAATGTAACACACCCAAGGAAGAGCAGTCAAACCCCACTCTGTCATTGTAACACAGCCAGGGAAGAGCAGACTGTCCCCTCTCTGTCAATGTAACTCACCCAGGGAACAGAAGATTGACCTCACTCGGTCAATGTAACATACCCAGGGAAGAGCAGACTAACCCCACTCTGTCAATGTAACACACCCAGGGAAGAGCAGACTGACCCCACTCTGTCAATGTAACACAACCAGGGAAGAGCAGACTGACCCCACACTTTCAATGTAACACATCCAGAGAAGAGCAGACTGACCGCACCCGGTCAATGTAACCCACCCAGGGAAGAGCAGACTGACCCCTCTCTGTCAATGTAACACACCCAGGGAAGAGCAGATTTACCCCACTCTGTCAATGTAACACACCCAGGGAAGAGCAGACTGACCCCACTCTGTCAATGTAACACACCCAGGGAAGAACAGACTGACCCCACTCTGTCAATGTAACACACCCAGGGAAGTGCAGACTGACCCCACTCTGTCAATGTAAGACACCCAGGGGAGAGCAGACTTACCCCACTCTGTCAATGTAACACACCCAGGGAAGAGCAGACTGACCCCACTCTGTCAAAGTAACACACCCAGAGAAGAGAGGACTGACCCCACTCTGTCAATGTAACCCACCCAGTGAAGAGCAGACTGCCCCCTCTCCCTCCATGTAACTCACCAAGGGAAGAGCAGACTGACCGCACTCTGTCAATGTAACACACCCAGGGAAGAGCAGACTGATCCCGATCTGTGAATGTGACACTCTCAGTGAAGATCAGACTGACCCCACTCGGTCAATGTAACCCACCCAGGGAAGAGCAGACTGACCCCTCTCTGTCAATGTAACACACCCAGGGAAGAGCAGACTGACCCCACACTGTCAATGTAACACAGCCAGGGAAGAGCAGGCTGACCCCTCTCTGTCAATGTAACTCACCCAGGGAACAGAAGATTGACCTCACTCGGTCAATGTAACATACCCAGGGAAGAGCAGACAGACCCCGTTCTGTCAATGTAACCCACCCAGGGAAGAACAGACTGACCCCACTCTGTCAATGTAACACACCCAGGGAAGAGCAGACTGAACCCACTCTGTCAATGTAACCCACCCAGTGAAGAGCAGACGGACACTTCTCCCTCCATGTAACTCACCCAGGGAAGAGCAGACTGACCCCATTCTGTCAATGTAACCCACCCAGGGAAGAGCAGACTGACCTCACTCAGTCAATGTAACCCACCCAGGGAAGAGCAGACTGACCCCACTCTGTCATTATCACAGACCCAGGGAAGAGCAGACTCACCCAACTCTGTCAATGTCACACACCCAGGGGAGACCAGACTGACCCCTCTATCTCAATGTAACTCACCTTGGGAAGAGCAGACTGACCCCACTCTGTCAAAGTAACACACTCAGGGAAGAGCAGACTGACCTCACTCTGTCAATGTAACAGACCCAGGGAAGAGCAGACTGTCCCCACTCTGTCAATGTAACACACCCAGGGAAGAGCAGACTGACCCCACTCTGTCAATGTAACACACCCAGGGAAGAGCAGACTGACCCCTCTCCCTCCGTGTAACTCACACAGTGAATAGCAGACTGACCCCACTCTTTCAATGTAACACACCCAGGGAAGAGCAGACTGACCCCACTCTGTCAATGTAAAACACCCAGGGGAGAGCAGACTGACCCCTCTCTCTCCATGTAACTCACGCAGGGAAGATAGACTGACCCCACTCTGTCAATGTAACACACCCAGGGAAAAGCAGACTGACCCCACTCTGTCAATGTAACACACCCAGGGAAGAGCAGACTGACCCCACTCTGTCAATGTAACACACCCAGGGAAGAGCAGACTGACCCTACACTGTCAATGCAACACACCCAGGGAAGAGCAGACTGACCCCACTCTGAAAATGTAACCCACCCACGGAAGAGCAGACTGACCCCACTCTGTCATTATCACAGACCCAGGGAAGAGCAGACTCACCCAACTCTGCCAATGTTACACAGCCAGGGGAGACCAGAGTGACCCATCTATCTCAATTCAACTCACCTAGGGAAGAACAGACTGACCCCACTCTGTCAAAGTAACACACTCCGGGAAGATCAGACTCTTCCCACTCTGTCAAAGTAACACACTCAGGGAAGAGCAGACTGACCTCACTCTGTCAATGTAACACACCCAGAAAAGAGCAGACTGTCCCCACTCTGTCAATGTAACACACCCAGGGAAGAGCAGACTGACCCCACTCTGTTAATGAAACACACCCAGGGAAGAGCAGACTGACCCCTCCCCCTCCGTCTAACTCACCCAGGGAAGAGCAGACTGACCCCACTCTTTCAATGTAACACACCCAGGGAAGAGCCGACTGACCCCACTCCATCAATGTAACACGCCCGGGGAAGAGCAGACTGACACCACCCTGTCAATGTAACGCACACAGGGAAGAGCAGACAGACCCCACTCTGTCAATGTAACACACCCAGGGAAGAGCAGACTGACCCCACTCTGTCAATGTAACACAACCAGGGAAGGGCAGACTGACCCCACTCTGTCAATGTAACATACTCAGGGAATAGCAGTCTGACCCCACTCTGTCAATGTATCACACCCAGGGGAGAGCAGACTGACCCCACCCTGTCAATGTAACTCACCCAGGGAAGAGCAGACTGACTTCACTCTGTCAATGTAACACACCGCGGGAAGAGCAGACTGACCCCACTCTGTCAATGTAACACACCCAAGGAAGAGCAGTCTAACCCCACTCTGTCATTGTAACACAGCCAGGGAAGAGCAGACTGTCCCCTCTCTGTCAATGTAACTCACCCAGGGAACAGAAGATTGACCTCACTCGGTCAATGTAACATACCCAGGGAAGAGCAGACTAACCCCACTCTGTCAATGTAACACACCCAGGGAAGAGCAGACTGACCCCACTCTGTCAATGTAACACAACCAGGGAAGAGGAGACTGACCCCACACTTTCAATGTAACACATCCAGAGAAGAGCAGACTGACCGCACTCGGTCAATGTAACCCACCGAGGGAAGAGCAGACTGACCCCTCTCTGTCAATGTAACACACCCAGGGAAGAGCAGATTTACCCCACTCTGTCAATGTAACACACCCAGGGAAGAGCAGACTGACCCAACTCTGTCAATGTAACACACCCAGGGAAGAACAGACTGACCCCACTCTGTCAATGTAACACACCCAGGGAAGTGCAGACTGACCCCACTCTGTCAATGTAAGACACCCAGGGGAGAGCAGACTTACCCCACTCTGTCAATGTAACACACCCAGGGAAGAGCAGACTGACCCCACTCTGTCAAAGTAACACACCCAGAGAAGAGAGGACTGACCCCACTCTGTCAATGTAACCCACCCAGTGAAGAGCAGACTGACCCCTCTCCCTCCATGTAACTCACCAAGGGAAGAGCAGACTGACCGCACTCTGTCAATGTAACACACCCAGGGAAGAGCAGACTGACCGCACTCTGTCAATGTTACACACCCAGGGAAGAGCAGATTGACCCCAATCTGTGAATGTGACACTCTCAGTGAAGAGCAGACTGACCGCACTCTGTCAATGTGAGATTCTTAGGGAAGAGCAGACTGACCCCACTCTGTCAAAGTAACACACCCAGGGAAGAACAGACTGACCCCACTCTGTCAATGTAACCCACCCAGGGAAGAGCAGACTGACCCCACTCTGTCAATGCAACATACCCAGGGAAGATCAGACTGACCCCACTCTGTCAATGCAACACACCCAGGGAAGATCAGACTGACCCCACTCTGTCAATGAAACACACCCAGGGAAGAGCACACTGACCCCACCCTGTCAATGTAACCCACCCTGGGAAGAGCAGACTGACCCCACTCTGTCAATGTAACATACTGAGGGAATAGCAGTCTGACCCCACTCTGTCAATGTATCACACCCAGGGGAGAGCAGACTGAACAAACCCTGTCAATGTAACTCACCCAGGGAAGAGCAGACTGACCTCACTCTGTCAATGTAACACACCGCGGGAAGAGCAGACTGACCCCACTCTGTCAATGTAACACACCCAAGGAAGAGCAGCCTGACCCCACTCTGTCATTGTAACACAGCCAAGGGAAGAGCAGGCTGACCCCTCTCTGTCAATGTAACTCACCCAGGGAACAGAAGATTGACCTCACTCGGTCAATGTAACATACCCAGGGAAGAGCAGACTGACCCCACTCTGTCAATGGAACACACCCAGGGAAGTGCAGATTTACCCCACTCTGTCAATGTAACACACCCAGGGAAGAGCAGACTGACCCCACTCTGTCAATGTAACACACCCAGGGAAGAGCAGACTGACCGCACTCGGTCAATGCAAACCACCCAGGGAAGAACAGACTGACCCCACTCTGTCAATGTAAGACACCCAGGGGAGAGCAGACTTACCCCACTCTGTCAATGTAACACACCCAGGGAAGAGCAGAATGACCCCACTTTGTCAATGTAACACACCCAGGGAAGAGCAGACAGACCCCGTTCTGTCAATGTAACCCACCCAGGGAAGAACAGACTGACCCCACTCCGTCAATGTAACACACCCAGGGAAGAGCAGACTGAACCCACTCTGTCAATGTAACCCACCCAGTGAAGAGCAGACTGTCCCCTCTCCCTCCATGTAACTCACCCAGGGAAGAGCAGACTGACCCCATTCTGTCAATGTAACCCACCCAGGGAAGAGCAGACTGACCACACTCAGTCTATGTAACCCACCCAGGGAAGAGCAGACTGACCCCACTCTGTCATTATCACAGACCCAGGGAAGAGCAGACTCACCCAAATCTGTCAAAGTAACACACCCAGGGGAGATCAGAGTGACCCCTCTATCTCAATGTAACTCACCTAGGGAAGAGCAGACTGACCCCACTCTGTCAAAGTAACACACTCAGGGAAGAGCAGACACTTCCCACTCTGTCAAAGTAACACACTCAGGGAAGAGCAGACTGACCTCACTCTGTCAATGTAACACACCCAGGGAAGAGCAGACTGTCCCCACTCTGTCAATGTAACACACCCAGGGAAGAGCAGACTGACTCCACTCTGCCAATGTAACACACCCAGGGAAGAGCAGACACACCCCGTTCTGTCAATGTAACCCACCCAGGGAAAAACAGACTGACCCCACTCTGTCAATGTAACACACCCAGGGAAGAGCAGACTGACCCCACTCTGTCAATGTAACACACCCAGGGAAAAGCAGACTGTCCCCACTCTGTCAATGTCACGCACCCAGGGAAGAGCAGACTGACCCCACTCTGTCAATGGAACACACCCAGGGAAGAGCAGATTTACCCCACTCTGTCAATGTAACAGACCCAGGGAAGAGCAGACTGACCCCACTCTGTCAATGTAACACACCCAGGGAAGAGCAGACTGACCGCACTCGGTCAATGTAACCCACCCAGGGAAGAACAGACTGACCCCACTCTGTCAATGTAAGACACCCAGGGGAGAGCAGACTTACCCCACTCTGTCAATGTAACACACCCAGGGAAGAGCAGACTGACACCACTCTGTCAATGTAACACACCCAGGGAAGAGCAGACAGACCCCGTTCTGTCAATGTTACCCACCCAGGGAAGAACAGACTGACCCCACTCTGTCAATGTAACACACCCAGGGAAGTGCAGACTGACCCCACTCTGTCAATGTAATCCACCCAGTGAAGAGCAGACTGACCCCTCTCCCTCCATGTAACTCAACCAGGGAAGAGCAGACTGACCCCATTCTGTCAATGTAACCCACCCAGGGAAGAGCAGACTGACCCCACTCTGTCAGTGTAACACACCCAGGGAAGAGCAGACTGAACCCACTCTGTCAAAGTAACACACCCAGAGAAGAGCGGACTGACCCCACTCTGTCAATGTAACCCACCCAGTGAAGAGCAGACTGACCCCTCTCCCTCCATGTAACTCACCAAGGGAAGAGCAGACTGACCGCACTCTGTCAATGTAACACACCCAGGGAAGAGCAGACTGATCCCAATCTGTGAATGTGACACTCTCAGTGAAGAGCAGACTGACCCCACTCGGTCAATGTAACCCACCCAGGGAAGAGCAGACTGACCCCTCTCTGTCAATGTAACACACCCAGGGAAGAGCAGACTGACCCCACTCTGTCAATGTAACACAGCCAGGGAAGAGCAGGCTGACCCCTCTCTGTCAATGTAACTCACCCAGGGAACAGAAGATTGACCTCACTCGGTCAATGTAACACACCCAGGGAAGAGCAGACAGACCCCGTTCTGTCAATGTAACCCACCCAGGGAAGAACAGACTGACCCCACTCTGTCAATGTAACACACCCAGGGAAGAGCAGACTGAACCCACTCTGTCAATGTAACCCACCCAGTGAAGAGCAGACGGACAGCTCTCCCTCCATGTAACTCACCCAGGGAAGAGCAGACTGACCCCATTCTGTCAATGTAACCCACCCAGGGAAGAGCAGACTGACCATACTCAGTCAATGTAACCCACCCAGGGAAGAGCAGACTGTCCCCACTCTGTCATTATCACAGACCCAGGGAAGAGCAGACTCACCCAACTCTGTCAATGTCACACACCCAGGGGAGACCAGACTGACCCCTCTATCTCAATGTAACTCACCTTGGGAAGAGCAGACTGACCCCACTCTGTCAAAGTAACACACTCAGGGAAGTGCAGACTCTTCCCACTCTGTCAAAGTAACACACTCAGGGAAGAGCAGACTGACCTCACTCTGTCAATGTAACAGACCCAGGGAAGAGCAGACTGTCCCCACTCTGTCAATGTAACACACCCAGGGAAGAGCAGACTGACTCCACTCTGCCAATGTAACACACCCAGGGAAGAGCAGACACACCCCGTTCTGTCAATGTAACCCACCCAGGGAAAAACAGACTGACACTACTCTGTCAATGTAACACACCCAGGGAAGAGCAGACTGACCCCACTCTGTCAATGTAACACACCCAGGGAAAAGCAGACTGTCCCCACTCTGTCAATGTCACGCACCCAGGGAAGAGCAGACTGACCCCACTCTGTCAATGGAACACACCCAGGGAAGAGCAGATTTACCCCACTCTGTCAATGTAACAGACCCAGGGAAGAGCAGACTGACCCCACTCTGTCAATGTAACACACCCAGGGAAGAGCAGACTGACCGCACTCGGTCAATGTAACCCACCCAGGGAAGAACAGACTGACCCCACTCTGTCAATGTAAGACACCCAGGGGAGAGCAGACTTACCCCACTCTGTCAATGTAACACACCCAGGGAAGAGCAGACTGACACCACTCTGTCAATGTAACACACCCAGGGAAGAGCAGACAGACCCCGTTCTGTCAATGTTACCCACCCAGGGAAGAACAGACTGACCCCACTCTGTCAATGTAACACACCCAGGGAAGTGCAGACTGACCCCACTCTGTCAATGTAATCCACCCAGTGAAGAGCAGACTGACCCCTCTCCCTCCATGTAACTCACCCAGGGAAGAGCAGACTGACCCCATTCTGTCAATGTAACCCACCCAGGGAAGAGCAGACTGACCCCACTCTGTCAGTGTAACACACCCAGGGAAGAGCAGACTGAACCCACTCTGTCAAAGTAACACACCCAGAGAAGAGCGGACTGACCCCACTCTGTCAATGTAACCCACCCAGTGAAGAGCAGACTGACCCCTCTCCCTCCATGTAACTCACCAAGGGAAGAGCAGACTGACCGCACTCTGTCAATGTAACACACCCAGGGAAGAGCAGACTGATCCCAATCTGTGAATGTGACACTCTCAGTGAAGAGCAGACTGACCCCACTCGGTCAATGTAACCCACCCAGGGAAGAGCAGACTGACCCCTCTCTGTCAATGTAACACACCCAGGGAAGAGCAGACTGACCCCACTCTGTCAATGTAACACAGCCAGGGAAGAGCAGGCTGACCCCTCTCTGTCAATGTAACTCACCCAGGGAACAGAAGATTGACCTCACTCGGTCAATGTAACACACCCAGGGAAGAGCAGACAGACCCCGTTCTGTCAATGTAACCCACCCAGGGAAGAACAGACTGACCCCACTCTGTCAATGTAACACACCCAGGGAAGAGCAGACTGAACCCACTCTGTCAATGTAACCCACCCAGTGAAGAGCAGACGGACAGCTCTCCCTCCATGTAACTCACCCAGGGAAGAGCAGACTTACCCCATTCTGTCAATGTAACCCACCCAGGGAAGAGCAGACTGACCACACTCAGTCAATGTAACCCACCCAGGGAAGAGCAGACTGACCCCACTCTGTCATTATCACAGACCCAGGGAAGAGCAGACTCACCCAACTCTGTCAATGTCACACACCCAGGGGAGACCAGACTGACCCCTCTATCTCAATGTAACTCACCTTGGGAAGAGCAGACTGACCCCACTCTGTCAAAGTAACACACTCAGGGAAGTGCAGACTCTTACCACTCTGTCAAAGTAACACACTCAGGGAAGAGCAGACTGACCTCACTCTGTCAATGTAACAGACCCAGGGAAGAGCAGACTGTCCCCACTCTGTCAATGTAACACACCCAGGGAAGAGCAGACTGACCCCACTCTGTCAATGTAACACACCCAGGGAAGAGCAGACTGACCCCTCTCCCTCCGAGTAACTCACACAGTGAATAGCAGACTGACCCCACTCTTTCAATGTAACACACCCAGGGAAGAGCAGACTGACCCCACTCTGTCAATGTAAAACACCCAGGGGAGAGCAGACTGACCCCTCTCTCTCCATGTAACTCACGCAGGGAAGATAGACTGACCCCACTCTGTCAATGTAACACACCCAGGGAAAAGCAGACTGACCCCACTCTGTCAATGTAATACACCCAGTGAAGAGCAGACTGACCCCACTCTGTCAATGTAACACACCCAGGGAAGAGCAGACTGACCCTACTCTGTCAATGCAACACACCCAGGGAAGAGCAGACTGACCCCACTCTGAAAATGTAACCCACCCACGGAAGAGCAGACTGACCCCACTCTGTCATTATCACAGACCCAGGGAAGAGCAGACTCACCCAACTCTGCCAATGTAACACAGCCAGGGGAGACCAGAGTGACCCATCTATCTCAATTCAACTCACCTAGGGAAGAACAGACTGACTCCACTCTGTCAAAGTAACACACTCAGGGAAGAGCAGACACTTCCCACTCTGTCAAAGTAACACACTCAGGGAAGAGCAGACTGACCTCACTCTGTCAATGTAACACACCCAGGGAAGAGCAGACTGTCCCCACTCTGTCAATGTAACACACCCAGGGATGTCAGACTGACTCCACTCTGCCAATGTAACACACCCAGGGAAGAGCAGACACACCCCGTTCTGTCAATGTAACCCACCCAGGGAAAAACAGACTGACCCCACTCTGTCAATGTAACACACCCAGGGAAGAGCAGACTGACCCCACTCTGTCAATGTAACACACCCAGGGAAAAGCAGACTGACCCCACTCTGTCAATGTCACGCACCCAGAGAAGAGCAGACTGACCCCTCTCCCTCCATGTAACTCACCAAGGGAAGAGCAGACTGACCGCACTCTGTCAATGTAACACACCCAGGGAAGAGAAGACTGACCCCAATCTGTGAATGTGACACTCTCAGTGCAGAGCTACTGACCCCACTCTGTCAATGTGACACTCTCAGGGAAGAGCAGACTGACCGCACTCTGTCAATGTGAGACTCTCAGGGAAGAGCAGACTGACCCCACTCTGTCAAAGTAACACACCCAGGGAAGAACAGACTGACCCCACTCTGTCAATGTAACCCACCCAGGGAAGAGCAGACTGACCCCACTCTGTCAATGCAACATACGCAGGGAAGATCAGACTAACCCCACTCTGTCAATGCAACACACCCAGGGAAGAGCAGACTGACCCCACTCTGTCAATGTAACACACCCAAGGAAGAGCCGTCTGACCCCACTCTGTCATTGTAACACAGCCAAGGAAGAGCAGACTGACCCCTCTCTGTCAATGTAACTCACCCAGAGAACAGAAGATTGACCTTACTCGGTCAATGTAACATACCCAGGGAAGAGCAGACTAACCCCACTCTGTCAATGTAACACACCCAGGGAAGAGCAGACTGACCCCACTCTGTCAATGTCACGCACCCAGGGAAGAGCAGACTGACCGCACTCTGTCAATGTAAGACAACCAGGGAAGAGAAGATTGATCCCACTGTGTCAATGTAACACACCCAGGGAAGAGCAGACTGACCCTACACTTTCAATGTAACACATCCAGGGAAGAGCAGACTGACCCCTCTCTGTCAATGTAACACACCCAGGGAAGAGCAGATTTACCCCACTCAGTCAATGTAACAGACCCAGGGAAGAGCAGACTGACCCCACTCTGTCAATGTAACAAACCCAGGGAAGAGCAGATAGACCCCGTTCTGTCAATGTAACCCACCCAGGGAAGAACAGACTAACCCCACTCTGTCAATGTAACACACCCATGGAAGAGCAGACTGACCCCACTCTGTCAATGTAACACACCCAGGGAAGAGCAGACTGACCCCACTCTGTCAATGTAACACACCCAGGGAAGAGCAGACTGAACGCACTCTGTCAATGTAACACACCCAGGGAAGAGAAGATTGATCCCACTGTGTCAATGTAACACACCCAGGGAAGAGCAGACTGACCCCACACTTTCAATGTAACACATCCAGAGAAGAGCAGACTGACCGCACTCGGTCAATGTAAACCACCCAGGGAAGAGCAGACTGACCCCTCTCTGTCAATGTAACACACCCAGGGAAGAGCAGATTGACGCCACTCTGTCAATGTAACAGACCCAGGGAAGTGCAGACTGACCCCACTCTGTCAATGTAACAAACCCAGGGAAGAGCAGACTGACCCCATTCTGTCAATGTAACACACACAGGGAAGAACAGACTGACCCCACTCTGTCAATGTCAGACACCCAGGGGAGTGCAGACTGACCCCACTCTGTCAATGTAACACACCCAGGGAAGAGCAGATTGACCCCAATCTGTCAATGTAACACACCCAGGGAAGAGCAGACTGACCCCACTCTGTCAATGTAACGCACCCAGGGAAGAGCAGACTGACACCACTCTGTCAATGTAAAACACCCAGGAAGAGCAGATTGACCCCACTCTGTCAATGTAACACACCCAGGGAAGAGCAGACTGACCCCACTCTGTCAGGGTAACACACCCAGGGAAGAGCAGACTGACCCCACTCTGTCAAAGTAACACACCCAGAGAAGAGCAGACTGACCCCACTCTGTCAATGTCACACACCCAGAGAAGAGCGGACTGACCCCACTCTGTCAAAGTAACCCACCCAGTGAAGAGCAGACTGACCCCTCTCCCTCCATGTAACTCACCAAGGGAAGAGCAGACTGACAGCACTCTGTCAATGTAACACACCCAGGGAAGAGCAGACTGACCCCAATCTGTCAATGTGACACTATCAGTGAAGAGCAGACTGACCCCTCTCCCTCCATGTAACTCACCAAGGGAAGAGCAGACTGACCGCACTCTGTCAATGTAACTCACCCAGGGAAGAGCAGACTGACCCCATTCTGTCAATGTAACCCACCCAGGGAAGAGCAGACTGACAGCACTCAGTCAATGTAACCCACCCAGGAAGAGCAGACTGACCCCACTCTGTCATTATCACAGACCCAGGGAAGAGCAGACTCACCCAACTCTGACAATGTAACACACCCAGGGGAGACCAGAGTGACCCCTCTATCTCAATGTAACTCACCTATGGAAGAACAGACTGACCCCACTCTGTCAAAGTAACACACTCAATGAAGAGCAGACACTTCCCACTCTGTCAAAGTAACACACTCAGGGAAGAGCAGACTGACCTCACTCTGTCAATGTAACTCACCCAGGGAAGAGCAGACTGTCCCCACTCTGTCAATGTAACACACCCAGGGAAGAGCAGACTGACCCCACTCTGTCAATGTAACACACCCAGGGAAGAGCAGACTGACCCCTCTCCCTCCGTGTAACTCACCCAGGGAAGAGCAGACTGACCCCACTCTTTCAATGTAACACACCCAGGGAAGAGCAGACTGACCCCACACCATCAATGTAACACACCCGGGGAAGAGCAGACTGACCCCACCATGTCAATGTAACACACCCAGGGAAGAGCAGACTGACCCCACTCTGTGAATGTAACACAACCAGGGAAGGGCAGACTGACCCCACTCTGTCAATGTAAAATACTCAGGGAATAGCAGTCTGACCCCACTCTGTGAATGTAACACAACCAGGGAAGGGCAGACTGACCCCACACTGTCAATGTAACACACCCAGGGAAGAGCAGACTGACTCCACTCTGTCAATGTAACACACCCAGGGAAGAGCAGATTGACCCCACTCTGTCAATGTAACACACCCAGGGAAGAGCAGACTGACCCCACTCTGTCAGTGTAACACACCCAGGGAAGAGCAGACTGACCCCACTCTGTCAAAGTAACACACCCAGAGAAGAGCAGACTGACCCCACTCTGTCAATGTAACACACCCAGAGAAGAGCGGACTGTCCCCACTCTGTCAAAGTAGCCCACCCAGTGAAGAGCAGACTGACCCCTCTCCCTCCATGTAACTCACCAAGGGAAGAGCAGACGGACCGCACTCTGTCAATGTAACACACGCAGGGAAGAGCAGACTGACCCCAATCTGTCAATGTGACACTCTCAGTGAAGAGCAGACTGACCCCACTCTGTCAATGTAACACTCTCAGGGAAGAGCAGACTGACCGCACTCTGTCAATGTGAGACCTTCAGGGAAGAGCAGACTGACCCCACTCTGTCAAAGTAACACACCCAGGGAAGAGCAGACTGACCCCACTCTGTCAATGCAACATACCCAGGGAAGATCAGACTGACCCCACTCTGTCAATGCAACACACCCAGGGAAGAGCAGACTGACCACTCTCCCTCCATGAAACTCACCCAGGGAAGAGCAGACTGACCCCATTCTGTCAATGTATACCCACCCAGGGAAGAGCAGACTGAACGCACTCAGTCAATGTAACCCACCCAGGGAAGAGCAGACTGACCCCACTCTGTCATTATCACAGACCCAGGGAAGAGCAGACTCACCCAACTCTGACAATGTAACACACCCAGGGGAGACCAGAGTGACCCCTCTATCTCAATGTAACTCACCTAGGGAAGAACAGACTGACCCCACTCTGTCAAAGTAACACACTCAGGGAAGAGCAGACTCTTCCCACTCTGTCAAAGTAACACACTCAGGGAAGAGCATACTGACCTCACTCTGTCAATGTAACACACCCAGGGAAGAGCAGACTGTCCCCACTCTGTCAATGTAACACACCCAGGGAAGAGCAGACTGACCCCACTCTGTCAATGTAACACACCCAGGGAAGAGCAGACTGACCCCTCTCCCTCCGTGTAACTCACCCAGGGAAGAGCACACTGACCCCACTCTTTCAATGTAACACACCCAGGGAAGAGCAGACTGACCCCACACCATCAATGTAACACACCCGGGGAAGAGCAGACTGACCCCACCCTGTCAATGTAACACACCCAGGGAAGAGCAGACGGACCCCACTCTGTGAATGTAACACAACCAGGGAAGGGCAGACTGACCCCACTCTGTCAATGTAACACACCCAGAGAAGAGCAGACTGACTCCTCTCCCTCCGTGTAACATACCCAGGGAAGAGAAGACTGACCCCACTCTTTCAATGTAACACACCCAGGGAAGAGCAGACTGACCCCACTCCATCAATGTAACACACCCGGGGAAGAGCAGACTGACCCCATCCTGTCAATATAACGCACCCAGGGAAGAGCAGACAGACCCCACTCTGTCAATGTAACACACCCAGGGAAGAGCAGACTGACCCCACTCTGTGAATGTAACACAACCAGGGAATGGCAGACTGACCCCACTCTGTCAATGTAACATACTCAGGGATTAGCAGTCTGACCCCACTCTGTCAATGTATCACACCCAGGGGAGAGCAGTCTGACCCCACTCTGTCATTGTAACACAGCCAGGGAAGAGCAGACTGACACCTCTCTGTCAATGTAACTCACCCAGGGAACAGTAGATTGACCTCACTCGTTCAATGTAACATACCCAGGGAGGAGCAGACTAACCCCACTCTGTCAATGTAACACACCCAGGTAAGAGCAGACTGACCCCACTCTGTCAATGTAACACTCCCAGGGAAGAGCAGACTGACCCCACTCTGTCAATGTCACGCACCCAGGGAAGAGCAGACTGACCCCACACTTTCAATGTAACACATCCAGAGAAGAGCAGACTGACCGCACTCGGTCAATGTAAACCACCCAGGGAAGAGCAGACTGACCCCTCTCTGTCAATGTAACACATCCAGGGAAGAGCAGATTTACCCCACTCTGTCAATGTAACAGACCCAGTGAAGAGCAGACTGACCCCACTCTGTCAATGTAACACACCCAGGGAAGAGCAGACTGACCCCATTCTGTCAATGTAACACACCCAGGGAAGAACAGACTGACCCCACTCTGTCAATGTCAGACAACCAAGGGAGAGCAGACTTACACCACTCTGTCAATGTAACACACCCAGGGAAGAGCAGACAGACCCCGTTCTGTCAATGTAACACACCCAGGGAAGAACAGACTGACCCCACTCTGTCAATGTAACACACCCAGGGAAGAGCAGACTGACCACACACTGTCAGTGTAACACACCCAGGGAAGAGCAGACTGACCCCACACTGTCAAAGTAACACACCCAGAGAAGAGCGGACTGACCCCACTCTGTCAATGTAACCCACCCAGTGAAGAGCAGACTGACCCCTCTCCCTCCATGTAACTCACCCAGGGAAGAGCAGACTGACCGGACTCTGTCAATGTAACATACCCAGGGAAGAGCAGACTGACCCCAATCTGTCAATGTGACACTCTCAGTGAAGAGCAGACTGACCCCACTCTGTCAATGTGACACTCTCAGGGAAGAGCAGACTGACCGCACTCTGTCAATGTGAGACTCTCAGGGAAGAGCAGACTGACCCCACTCTGTCAAAGTAACACACCCAGGGAAGAACAGACTGACCCCACTCTGTCAATGTAACCCACCCAGGGAAGAGCAGACTGACCCCACTCTGTCAATGTAACACACACAGGGAAGAGCAGACTGACCCCTCTCCCTCCGTGTAACTCACCCAGGGAAGAGCAGACTGACCGCACTCTTTCAATGTAACACACCCAGGGAAGAGCAGACTGACCCCACTCCATCAATGTAACACACCCGGGGAAGAGCAGACTGACCACACCCTGTCAATGTAACGCACCCAGGGAAGAGCAGACAGACCCCACTCTGTCAATGTAATACACCCAGGGAAGAGCAGACTTACCCCACTCTGTCAATGTAACCCACCCAGTGAAGAGCAGACGGACCCCTCTCCCTCCATGTAACTCACCCAGGGAAAAGCAGACTGACCCCATTCTGTCAATGTAACCCACCCAGGGAAGAGCAGACTGACCCCACTCTGTCAATGTAACACACCCAGGGAAGAGCAGATTGACCCCACTCTGTCAATGTAACACACCCAGGGAAGAGCAGACTGACCCCACTCTGTCAGTGTAACACACCGAGGGAAGAGCAGACTGACCCCACTCTGTCAGTGTAACACAACCAGGGAAGATCAGACTGAACCCACTCTGTCAATGTAACACACCCAGGGAAGAGCAGACTGACCCCACTCTGTCAATGCAACACACCCAGGGAAGAGCAGACTGACCCCACTCTGTCAATGTAACACACCCAGGGAAGAGCGGACTGACCCCACTCTGTCAATGTAACCCACCCAGTGAAGAGCAGACGGACCCCTCTCCCTCCATGTAACTCACCCAGGGAAAAGCAGACTGACCCCATTCTGTCAATGTAACCCACCCAGGGAAGAGCAGACTGACCGCACTCAGTCAATGTAACCCACCCAGGGAAGAGCAGACTGACCCCACTCTGTCATTATCACAGACCCAGGGAAGAGCAGACTCACCCAACTCTGACAATGTAACACACCCAGGGGAGACCAGAGTGACCCCTCTATCTCAATGTAACTCACCTAGGGAAGAACAGACTGACCCCAAACTGTCAATGTAACACACGCAGGGAAGAGCAGACTCTTCCCACTCTGTCAAAGTAACACACTCAGGGAAGAGCAGACTGACCTCACTCTGTCAATGTAACACACCCAGGGAAGAGCAGACTGTCCCCACTCTGTCAATGTAACACACCCAGGGAGAGCAGACAGACCCCGTTCTGTCAATGTAACACACCCAGGGAAGAACAGACTGACCCCACTCTGTCAATGTAACACACCCAGGGAAGAGGAGACTGACCCCACTCTGTCAATGCAACACACCCAGAGAAGAGCAGACTGACCCCACTCTGTCAATGTAACACACCCAGGGAAGAGCAGATAAACACCACTCTGTCAATGTAACACACCCAGGGAAGAGCAGACTGACCCCACTCTGTCAGTGTAACACACCCAGGGAAGAGCAGACTGACCCCACTCTGTCAGTGTAACACACCCAGGGAAGAGCAGACTGTCCCCACACTGTCAAAGTAACACACCCAGAGAAGAGCGGACTGAACCGACTCTGTCAATGTGACACTCTCAGGGAAGAACAGACTGACCGCACTCTGTCAATGTGAGACTCTCAGGGAAGAGCAGACTGACCCCACTCTGTCAAAGTAACACACCCAGGGAAGAACAGACGGACCCCACTCTGTCAATGTAACCCACCCAGGGAAGAGCAGACTGACCCCACTCTGTCAATGTATCACACCCAGGGGAGAGCAGACTGAACCAACCCTGTCAATGTAACTCACCCAGGGAAGAGCAGACTGACCTCACTCTGTCAATGTTACACACCCAAGGAAGAGCAGTCTGACCCCACTCTGTCATTGTAACACAGCCAGGGAAGAGCAGATTGACGCCTCTCTGTCAATGTAACTCACCCAGGGAACAGAAGATTGACCTCACTCGGTCAATGTAACAGACCCAGGGAAGAGCAGACTAACCCCATTCTTTCAATGTAACACACCCAGGGAAGAGAAGACTGACCCCACTCTGTCAATGTCACGCACCCAGGGAAGAGCAGACTGACCTCACTCTGTCAATGTAACACACCCAGGGAAGAGCAGACTGTCCCCACTCTGTCAATGTAACACACCCAGGTAAGAGCAGACTGACCCCTCTCCCTCCGTGTAACTCACCCAGGGAAGAGCAGACTGACCCCACTCTTTCAATGTAACACACCCAGGGAAGAGCAGACTGACCCCACTCCATCAATGTAACACACCCGGGGAAGAGCAGACTGACCACACCCTGTCAATGTAACGCACCCAGGGAAGAGCAGACTGACCGCACTCTTTCAATGTAACACACCCAGGGAAGAGCAGACTGACCCCACTCCATCAATGTAACACACCCGGGGAAGAGCAGACTGACCACACCCATTCAATGTAACGCACCCAGGGAAGAGCAGACAGACCCCACTCTGTCAATGTAACACACCCAGGGAAGAGCAGACTGACCCCACTCTGTCAATGTAACACATCCAGGGAAGATCAGACTGAACCCACTCTGTCAATGTAACACACCCAGGGAAGAGCAGACTGACCCCACTCTGTCAATGTAACACACCCAGGGAAGAGCAGACTGACCCCACTCTGTCAGTGTAACACACCCAGGGAAGAGCAGACTGACCCCACTCTGTCAATGTAACACACCCAGGGAAGAGCGGACTGACCCCACTCTGTCAATGTAACCCACCCAGTGAAGAGCAGACGGACCCCTCTCCCTCCATGTAACTCAGCCAGGGAAAAGCAGACTGTCCCCATTCTGTCAATGTAACCCACCCAGGGAAGAGCAGACTGACCGCACTCAGTCAATGTAACCCACCCAGGGAAGAGCAGACTAACCCCACTCTGTCATTATCACAGACCCAGGGAAGAGCAGACTCACCCAACTCTGACAATGTAACACACCCAGGGGAGACCAGAGTGACCCCTCTATCTCAATGTAACTCACCTAGGGAAGAACAGACTGACCCCACTCTGTCAATGTAACACACGCAGGGAAGAGCAGACTCTTCCCACTCTGTCAAAGTAACAAACTCAGGGAAGAGCAGACTGACCTCACTCTGTCAATGTAACACACCCTGGGAAGAGCAGACTGTCCCCACTCTGTCAATGTAACGCACCCAGGGAGAGCAGACAGACCCCGTTCTGTCAATGTAACACACCCAGGGAAGAACAGACTGACCCCACTCTGTCAATGTAACACACCCAGGGAAGAGCAGACTGACCCCACTCTGTCAATGCAACACACCCAGAGAAGAGCAGACTGACCCCACTCTGTCAATGTAACACACCCAGGGAAGAGCAGATTGACCCCACACTGTAAAAGTAACACACCCAGAGAAGAGCGGACTGACCCCACTCTGTCAATGTAACCCACCCAGTGAAGAGCAGACTGACCCCTCTCCCTCAATGTAACTCACCCAGGGAAGAGCAGACTGACCGCACTCTGTCAATGTAACACACCCAGGGAAGAGCAGACTGACCCCAATCTGTCAATGTGACACTCTCAGTGAAGAGCAGACTGACCCCACTCTGTCAATGTGACACTGTCAGGGAAGAGCAGACTTACCGCACTCTGTCAATGTGAGACTCTCAGGGAAGAGCAGACTGACCCCACTCTGTCAAAGTAACACACCCAGGGAAGAACAGACGGACCCCACTCTGTCAATGTAACCCACCCAGGGAAGAGCAGACTGACCCCACTCTGTGAATGTAACACAACCAGGGAAGTGCAGACTGACCCCACTCTGTCAATGTCACATACTCAGGGAATAGCAGTCTGACCCCACTCTGTCAATGTATCACACACAGGGGAGAGCAGACTGACCCCACCCTGTCAATGTAACTCACCCAGGGAAGAGCAGACTTACCTCACTCTGTCAATGTAACACACCGCGGGAAGAGCAGACTGACCCCACTCTGTCAATGTAACACATCCAAGGAAGAGCAGTCTGACCCCACTCTGACATTGTAACACAGCCAGGGAAGAGCAGACTGATCCCTCTCTGTCAATGTAACTCACCCAGGGAACAGAAGATTAACCTAACTCGGTCAATGTAACATACCCAGGGAAGAGCAGAGTAACCCCACTCTGTCAATGTAACACACCCAGGGAAGAGCAGACTGACCCCACTCTGTCAATGTAACACACCCAGGGAAGAGCAGACTGACCCCACTCTGTCAATGTCACGCACCCAGGGAAGAGCAGACTGACCGCACTCTGTCAATGTAACACACCCAGGGAAGAGAAGATTGATCCCACTGTGTCAATGTAACACACCCAGGGAAGAGCAGACTGACCCCACACTTTCAATGTAACACATCCAGAGAAGAGCAGACTGACCGCACTCGGTCAATGTAAACCACCCAGGGAAGAGCAGACTGACCCCTCTCTGTCAGTGTAACACACCCAGGGAAGAGCAGACTAACCCCACTCTGTCATTATCACAGACCCAGGGAAGAGCAGACTCACCCAACTCTGACAATGTAACACACCCAGGGGAGACCAGAGTGACCCCTCTATCTCAATGTAACTCACCTAGGGAAGAACAGACTGACCCTACTCTGTCAATGTAACACACGCAGGGAAGAGCAGACTCTTCCCACTCTGGCAAAGTAACAAACTCAGGGAACAGCAGACTGACCTCACTCTGTCAATGTAACACACCCTGGGAAGAGCAGACTGTCCCCACTCTGTCAATGTAACACCCCCAGGGAGAGCAGACAGACCCCGTTCTGTCAAAGTAACACACCCAGGGAAGAACAGACTGACCCCACTCTGTCAATGTAACACACCCAGGGAAGAGCAGACTGACCCCAATCTGTCAATGTGACACTCTCAGTGAAGAGCAGACTGACCGCACTCAGTCAATGTAACACACCCAGGGAAGAACAGACTGACCCCACTCTGTCAATGTAACACACCCAGGGAAGAGCAGACTGACCCCACTCTGTCAATGCAACACACCCAGAGAAGAGCAGACTGACCCCACTCTGTCAATGTAACACACCCAGGGAAGAGCAGATTGACCCCACTCTGTCAATGTAACACACCCAGGGAAGAGCAGACTGACCCCACTCTGTCAGTGTAACACACCCAGGGAAGAGCAGACTGACCCCACTCTGTCAGTGTAACACACCCAGGGAAGAGCAGACTGTCCCCACACTGTCAAAGTAACACACCCAGAGAAGAGCGGACTGACCCCACTCTGTCAATGTAACGCACCCAGTGAAGAGCAGACTGACCCCTCTCCCTCCATGTAACTCACCCAGGGAAGAGCAGACTGACCGCACTCTGTCAATGTAACACACCCAGGGAAGAGCAGACTGACCCCAATCTGTCAATGTGACACTCTCAGTGAAGAGCAGACTGACCCCACTCTGTCAATGTGACCCTCTCAGGGAAGAGCAGACTGACCGCACTCTGTCAATGTGAGACTCTCAGGGAAGAGCAGACTGACCCCACTCTGTCAAAGTAACACACCCAGGGAAGAACAGACGGACCCCACTCTGTCAATGTAACCTCCCCAGGGAAGAGCAGACTGACCCCACTCTGTCAATGTATCACACCCAGGGGAGAGCAGACTGAACCAACCCTGTCAATGTAACTCACCCAGGGAAGAGCAGACTGACCTCACTCTGTCAATGTTACACACCCAAGGAAGAGCAGTCTGACCCCACTCTGTCATTGTAACACAGCCAGGGAAGAGCAGATTGACCCCTCTCTGTCAATGTAACTCACCCAGGGAACAGAAGATTGACCTCACTCGGTCAATGTAACAGACCCAGGGAAGAGCAGACTAACCCAATTCTTTCAATGTAACACACCCAGGGAAGAGAAGACTGACCCCACTCTGTCAATGTCACGCACCCAGGGAAGAGTAGACTGACCTCACTCTGTCAATGTAACACACCCAGGGAAGAGCAGACTGTGCCCACTCTGTCAATGTAACACACCCAGGGAAGAGCAGACTGACCCCTCTCCCTCCGTGCAACTCACCCAGGGAAGAGCAGACTGACCCCATTCTTTCAATGTAACACACCCAGGGAAGAGCAGACTGACCCCACTCCATCAATGTAACACACCCGGGGAAGAGCAGACTGACCACACCCTGTCAATGTAACGCACCCAGGGAAGAGCAGACAGACCCCACTCTGTCAATGTAACACACCCAGGGAAGAGCAGACTGACACCACTCTGTCAATGTAACACAACCAGGGAAGGGCAGACTGAACCCACTCTGTCAATGTAACACACCCAGGGAAGAGCAGACTGACCCCACTCTTTCAATGCAACACACCCAGGGAAGAGCAGACTGACCCCACTCTGTCAGTGTAACACACCCAGGGAAGAGCAGACTGACCCCACTCTGTCAATGTAACACACCCAGGGAAGAGCGGACTGACCCCACTCTGTCAATGTAACCCACCCAGTGAAGAGCAGACTGACCCCTCTCCCTCCATGTAACTCACCCAGGGAAAAGCAGACTGACCCCATTCTGTCAATGTAACCCACCCAGGGAAGAGCAGACTTACCGCACTCAGTCAATGTAACCCACCCAGGGAAGAGCAGACTGACCCCACGCTGTCATTATCACAGACCCAGGGAAGAGCAGACTCACCCAACTCTGACAATGTAACACACCCAGGGGAGACCAGAGTGACCCCTCTATCTCAATGTAACTCACCTAGGGAAGAACAGACTGACCCCACTCTGTAAAAGTAACACACTCAGGGAAGAGCAGACGCTTCCCACTCTGTCAAAGTAACACACTCAGGGAAGAGCAGACTGACCTCACTCTGTCAATGTAACACACCCAGGGAAGAGCAGACTGTCCCCACTCTGTCAATGTAACACACCCAGGGAGAGCAGACAAACCCCGTTCTGTCAATGTAACACACCCAGGGAAGAACAGACTGACTCCACTCTGTCAATGTAACACACCCAGGGAAGAGCAGACTGACCCCACTCTGTCAATGCAACACACCCAGGGAAGAGCAGGCTGACCCCACTCTGTCAATGTAACACACCCAGGAAGAGCAGATTGACCCCACTCTGTCAATGTAACACACCCAGGGAAGAGCAGACTGACCCCACTCTGTCAGTGTAACACACCCAGGGAAGAGCAGACTGACCCCACTCTGTCAAAGTAACACACCCAGAGAAGCGCAGACTGACCCCACTCTGTCAATGTAACATACCCAGAGAAGAGCGCACTGACCCCACTCTGTCAATGTAACCCACACAGTGAAGAGCAGACTGACCCCTCTCCCTCCATGTAACTCACCCAGGGAAGAGCAGACTGACCGCACTCTGTCAATGTAACATACTCAGGGAATAGCAGTCTGACCCCACTCTGTCAATGTATCACACCCAGTGGAGAGCAGACTGAAACAACCCTGTCAATGTAACTCACCCAGGGAAGAGCAGACTGACCTCACTCTGTCAATGTTACACACCGCGGGAAGAGCAGACTGACCCCACTCTGTCAATGTAACACACCCAAGGAAGAGCAGTCTGACCCCACTCTGTCATTGTAACACAACCAGGGAAGAGCAGACTGACCCCTCTCTGTCAATGTAACACACTCAGGGAAGAGCAGACTGACCTCACCCTGTCAATGTAACACACCCAGGGAAGAGCAGACTGTCCCCACTCTGTCAATGTAACACACCCAGGGAAGAGCAGACTGACCCCACTCTGTCAATGCAACACACCCAGGGGAGAGCAGACTGACCCCACTCTGTCAATGTAACACACCCTGGGAAGAGCAGACTGACCCCCCTCTGTCAATGTAACACACCCAGGGAAGAGCAGATTGACCCCACTCTGACAATGTAACCCACCCAGGGAAGAGCAGACTGTCCCCACTCTGTCAATGTAACACACCCAGGGAAGAGCAGACTGACCCCACTCTGTCAATGCAACACACCCAGGGGAGAGCAGACTGACCCCCCTCTGTCAATGTAACACACCCAGGGAAGAGCAGACTGACCCCACACTGTCAATGCAACACACCCACGGAAGAGCAGACTGACCCCACTCTGACAATGTAACCCACCCAGGGAAGAGCAGACTGACCGCACTCAGTCAATGTAACACACCCAGGGAAGAGCAGACTGACCCCACTCTGTCAGTGTAACACACCCAGGGAAGAGCAGACTGACCACACTCTGTCAATGTAACACACCCAGGGAAGAGCGGACTGACCCCACTCTGTCAATGTAACCCACCCAGTGAAGAGCAGACTGACCCCTCTCCCTCCATGTAACTCACCCAGGGAAAAGCAGACTGACCCCATTCTGTCAATGTAACCCACCCAGGGAAGAGCAGACTGACCCCACTCTGTCATTATCACAGATCCAGGGAAGAGCAGACTCACCCAACTCTGTCAATGTAACACACCCAGGGGAGACCAGAGTGACCCCTCTATATCAATGTAACTCACCTAGGGAAGAACAGACTGACCCCACTCTGTCAAAGTAACACACTCAGGGAAGAGCAGACTCTTCCCACTCTGTCAAAGTAACACACTCAGGGAAGAGCAGACTGACCTCACTCTGTCAATGTAACACACCCAGGGAAGAGCAGACTGTCCCCACTCTGTCAATGTAACACACCCAGGGAAGAGCAGACTGACCCCACTCTGTCAATGTAACACACCCAGGGAAGAGCAGACTGACCCCTCTCTGTCAATGTAACACACCCAGGGAAGAGCAGACTGACCCCTCTCCCTCCGTGTAACTGACCCAGGGAAGAGCAGACTGACCCCACTCTATCAATGTAACTCACCCAGGGAACAGAAGATTGACCTCACTCTGTCAATGTTACACACCGCGGGAAGAGCAGACTGACCCAACTCTGTCAATGTAACACACCCAAGGAAGAGCAGTCTGACCCCACTCTGTCATTGTAACACAACCAGGGAAGAGCAGACTGACCCCTCTCTGTCAATGTAACACACTCAGGGAAGAGCAGACTGACCTCACCCTGTCAATGTAACACACCCAGGGAAGAGCAGACTGTCCCCACTCTGTCAATGTAACACACCCAGGGAAGAGCAGACTGACCCCACTCTGTCAATGCAACACACCCAGGGGAGAGCTGACTGACCCCTCTCTCTCCATGTAAACCACCCAGGGAAGATAGACTGACCCCACCCTGTCAATGTAACACACCCAGGGAAAAGCAGACTGACCCCACTCTGTCAATGTAACACACCCAGGGAAGAGCAGACTGACCCCACTCTGTCAATGTAACACACCCTGGGAAGAGCAGACTGACCCCCCTCTGTCAATGTAACACACCCAGGGAAGAGCAGACTGACCCTACACTGTCAATGCAACACACCCAGGGAAGAGCAGACTGACCCCACTCTGACAATGTAACCCACCCAGGGAAGAGCAGACTGACCGCACTCAGTCAATGTAACACACCCAGGGAAGAGCAGACTGACCCCACTCTGTCAGTGTAACACACCCAGGGAAGAGCAGACTGACCCCACTCTGTCAATGTAACACACCCAGGGAAGAGCGGACTGACCCCACTCTGTCAATGTAACCCACCCAGTGAAGAGCAGACTGACCCCTCTCCCTCCATGTAACTCACCCAGGGAAAAGCAGACTGACCCCATTCTGTCAATTTAACCCACCCAGGGAAGAGCAGACTGACTGCACTCAGTCAATGTAACCCACCCAGGGAAGAGCAGACTCACCCAACTCTGTCAATGTAACACACCCAGGGGAGACCAGAGTGACCCCTCTATATCAATGTAACTCACCTAGGGAAGAACAGACTGACCCCACTCTGTCAAAGTAACACACTCAGGGAAGAGCAGACTCTTCCCACTCTGTCAAAGTAACACACTCAGGGAAGAGCAGACTGACCTCACTCTGTCAATGTAACACACCCAGGGAAGAGCAGACTGTCCCCACTCTGTCAATGTAACACACCCAGGGAAGAGCAGACTGACCCCACTCTGTCAATGTAACACACCCAGGGAAGAGCAGACTGACCCCTCTCCCTCCGTGTAACTGACCCAGGGAAGAGCAGACTGACCCCACTCTTTCAATGTAACACACTCAGGGAAGAGCAGACTGACCCCACTCCATCAATGTAACACACCCGGGAAAGAGCAGACTGACCCCACCCTGTCAATATAACGCACCCAGGGAAGAGCAGACAGACCCCACTCTGTCAATGTAACACACCCAGGGAAGAGCAGACTGACCCCACTCTGTGAATGTAACACTTCCAGGGAAGGGCAGACTGACCCCACTCTGTCAATGTAACATACTCAGGGAATAGCAGTCTGACCCCACTCTGTCAATGTATCACACCCAGGGGAGAGCAGACTGACCCCACCCTGTCAATGTAACTCACCCAGGGAAGAGCAGACTGACCTCACTCTGTCAATGTAACACACCGCGGGAAGAGCAGACTGACCCCACTCTGTCAATGTAACACACCCAAGGAAGAGCAGTCTGACCCCACTCTGTCATTGTAACACAGCCAGGGAAGAGCAGACTGACCCCTCTCTGTCAATGTAACTCACCCAGATAAGAGCAGACTGACCCCACTCTGTCAATGTAACACACCCAGGTAAGAGCAGACTGACCCCTCTCCCTCCGTGTAACTCACCCAGGGAAGAGCAGACTGACCCCACTCTTTCAATGTAACACACCCAGGGAAGAGCAGACTGACCCCACTCCATCAATGTAACACACCCGGGGAAGAGCAGACTGACCACACCCTGTCAATGTAACGCACCCAGGGAAGAGCAGACTGACCGCACTCTTTCAATGTAACACACCCAGGGAAGAGCAGACTGACCCCACTCCATCAATGTAACACACCCAGGGAAGAGCAGACAGACCACACCCATTCAATGTAACGCACCCAGGGAAGAGCAGACAGACCCCACTCTGTCAATGTAACACACCCAGGGAAGAGCAGACTGACCCCACTCTGTCAATGTAACACATCCAGGGAAGATCAGACTGAACCCACTCTGTCAATGTAACACACCCAGGGAAGAGCAGACTGACCCCACTCTGTCAATGTAACACACCCAGGGAAGAGCAGACTGACCCCACTCTGTCAGTGTAACACACCCAGGGAAGAGCAGACTGACCCCACTCTGTCAATGTAACACACCCAGGGAAGAGCGGACTGACCCCACTCTGTCAATGTAACCCACCCAGTGAAGAGCAGACGGACCCCTCTCCCTCCATGTAACTCAGCCAGGGAAAAGCAGACTGACCCCATTCTGTCAATGTAACCCACCCAGGGAAGAGCAGACTGACCGCACTCAGTCAATGTAACCCACCCAGGGAAGAGCAGACTAACCCCACTCTGTCATTATCACAGACCCAGGGAAGAGCAGACTCACCCAACTCTGACAATGTAACACACCCAGGGGAGACCAGAGTGACCCCTCTATCTCAATGTAACTCACCTAGGGAAGAACAGACTGACCCCACTCTGTCAATGTAACACTCGCAGGGAAGAGCAGACTCTTCCCACTCTGTCAAAGTAACAAACTCAGGGAAGCGCAGACTGACCTCACTCTGTCAATGTAACACACCCTGGGAAGAGCAGACTGTCCCCACTCTGTCAATGTAACGCACCCAGGGAGAGCAGACAGACCCCGTTCTGTCAATGTAACACACCCAGGGAAGAACAGACTGACCCCACTCTGTCAATGTAACACACCCAGGGAAGAGCAGACTGACCCCACTCTGTCAATGCAACACACCCAGAGAAGAGCAGACTGACCCCACTCTGTCAATGTAACACACCCAGGGAAGAGCAGATTGACCCCACTCTGTCAATGTAACACACCCAGGGAAGAGCAGACTGACCCCACTCTGTCAGTGTAACACACCCAGGGAAGAGCAGACTGACCCCACTCTGTCAGTGTAACACACCCAGGGAAGAGCAGACTGTCCCCACACTGTCAAAGTAACACACCCAGAGAAGAGCGGACTGACCCCACTCTGTCAATGTAACCCACCCAGTGAAGAGCAGACTGACCCCTCTCCCTCAATGTAACTCACCCAGGGAAGAGCAGACTGACCGCACTCTGTCAATGTAACACACCCAGGGAAGAGCAGACTGACCCCAATCTGTCAATGTGACACTCTCAGTGAAGAGCAGACTGACCCCACTCTGTCAATGTGACACTGTCAGGGAAGAGCAGACTTACCGCACTCTGTCAATGTGAGACTCTCAGGGAAGAGCAGACTGACCCCACTCTGTCAAAGTAACACACCCAGGGAAGAACAGACGGACCCCACTCTGTCAATGTAACCCACCCAGGGAAGAGCAGACTGACCCCACTCTGTGAATGTAACACAACCAGGGAAGTGCAGACTGACCCCACTCTGTCAATGTCACATACTCAGGGAATAGCAGTCTGACCCCACTCTGTCAATGTATCACACACAGGGGAGAGCAGACTGACCCCACCCTGTCAATGTAACTCACCCAGGGAAGAGCAGACTTACCTCACTCTGTCAATGTAACACACCGCGGGAAGAGCAGACTGACCCCACTCTGTCAATGTAACACATCCAAGGAAGAGCAGTCTGACCCCACTCTGTCATTGTAACACAGCCAGGGAAGAGCAGACTGACCCCTCTCTGTCAATGTAACTCACCCAGGGAACAGAAGATTAACCTAACTCGGTCAATGTAACATACCCAGGGAAGAGCAGAGTAACCCCACTCTGTCAATGTAACACACCCAGGGAAGAGCAGACTGACCCCACTCTGTCAATGTAACACACCCAGGGAAGAGCAGACTGACCCCACTCTGTCAATGTCACGCACCCAGGGAAGAGCAGACTGACCGCACTCTGTCAATGTAACACACCCAGGGAAGAGAAGATTGATCCCACTGTGTCAATGTAACACACCCAGGGAAGAGCAGACTGACCCCACACTGTCAATGTAACACATCCAGAGAAGAGCAGACTGACCGCACTCGGTCAATGTAAACCACCCAGGGAAGAGCAGACTGACCCCTCTCTGTCAGTGTAACACACCCAGGGAAGAGCAGACTAACCCCACTCTGTCATTATCACAGACCCAGGGAAGAGCAGACTCACCCAACTCTGACAATGTAACACACCCAGGGGAGACCAGAGTGACCCCTCTATCTCAATGTAACTCGCCTAGGGAAGAACAGACTGACCCTACTCTGTCAATGTAACACACGCAGGGAAGAGCAGACTCTTCCCACTCTGGCAAACTAACAAACTCAGGGAAGAGCAGACTGACCTCACTCTGTCAATGTAACACACCCTGGGAAGAGCAGACTGTCCCCACTCTGTCAATGTAACACACCCAGGGAGAGCAGACAGACCCCGTTCTGTCAAAGTAACACACCCAGGGAAGAACAGACTGACCCCACTCTGTCAATGTAACACACCCAGGGAAGAGCAGACTGACCCCAATCTGTCAATGTGACACTCTCAGTGAAGAGCAGACTGACCGCACTCAGTCAATGTAACACACCCAGGGAAGAACAGACTGACCCCACTCTGTCAATGTAACACACCCAGGGAAGAGCAGACTGACCCCACTCTGTCAATGCAACACACCCAGAGAAGAGCAGACTGACCCCACTCTGTCAATGTAACACACCCAGGGAAGAGCAGATTGACCCCACTCTGTCAATGTAACACACCCAGGGAAGAGCAGACTGACCCCACTCTGTCAGTGTAACACACCCAGGGAAGAGCAGACTGACCCCACTCTGTCAGTGTAACACACCCAGGGAAGAGCAGACTGTCCCCACACTGTCAAAGTAACACACCCAGAGAAGAGCGGACTGACCCCACTCTGTCAATGTAACGCACCCAGTGAAGAGCAGACTGACCCCTCTCCCTCCATGTAACTCACCCAGGGAAGAGCAGACTGACCGCACTCTGTCAATGTAACACACCCAGGGAAGAGCAGACTGACCCCAATCTGTCAATGTGACACTCTCAGTGAAGAGCAGACTGACCCCACTCTGTCAATGTGACACTCTCAGGGAAGAGCAGACTGACCGCACTCTGTCAATGTGAGACTCTCAGGGAAGAGCAGACTAACCCCACTCTGTCAAAGTAACACACCCAGGGAAGAACAGACGGACCCCACTCTTTCAATGTAACCTACCCAGGGAAGAGCAGACTGACCCCACTCTGTCAATGTATCACACCCAGGGGAGAGCAGACTGAACCAACCCTGTCAATGTAACTCACCCAGGGAAGAGCAGACTGACCTCACTCTGTCAATGTTACACACCCAAGGAAGAGCAGTCTGACCCCACTCTGTCATTGTAACACAGCCAGGGAAGAGCAGATTGACCCCTCTCTGTCAATGTAACTCACCCAGGGAACAGAAGATTGACCTCACTCGGTCAATGTAACAGACCCAGGGAAGAGCAGACTAACCCCATTCTTTCAATGTAACACACCCAGGGAAGAGAAGACTGACCCCACTCTGTCAATGTCACGCACCCAGGGAAGAGCAGACTGACCTCACTCTGTCAATGTAACACACCCAGGGAAGAGCAGACTGTGCCCACTCTGTCAATGTAACACACCCAGGGAAGAGCAGACTGACCCCTCTCCCTCCGTGTAACTCACCCAGGGAAGAGCAGACTGACCCCACTCTTTCAATGTAACACACCCAGGGAAGAGCAGACTGACCCCACTCCATCAATGTAACACACCCGGGGAAGAGCAGACTGACCACACCCTGTCAATGTAACGCACCCAGGGAAGAGCAGACAGACCCCACTCTGTCAATGTAACACACCCAGGGAAGAGCAGACTGACACCACTCTGTCAATGTAACACAACCAGGGAAGGGCAGACTGAACCCACTCTGTCAATGTAACACACCCAGGGAAGAGCAGACTGACCCCACTCTGTCAATGCAACACACCCAGGGAAGAGCAGACTGACCCCACTCTGTCAGTGTAACACACCCAGGGAAGAGCAGACTGACCCCACTCTGTCAATGTAACACACCCAGGGAAGAGCGGACTGACCCCACTCTGTCAATGTAACCCACCCAGTGAAGAGCAGACTGACCCCTCTCCCTCCATGTAACTCACCCAGGGAAAAGCAGACTGACCCCACTCTGTCAATGTAACCCACCCAGGGAAGAGCAGACTGACCCCACGCTGTCATTATCACAGACCCAGGGAAGAGCAGACTCACCCAACTCTGACAATGTAACACACCCAGGGGAGACCAGAGTGACCCCTCTATCTCAATGTAACTCACCTAGGGAAGAACAGACTGACCCCACTCTGTAAAAGTAACACACTCAGGGAAGAGCAGACGCTTCCCACTCTGTCAAAGTAACACACTCAGGGAAGAGCAGACTGACCTCACTCTGTCAATGTAACACACCCAGGGAAGAGCAGACTGTCCCCACTCTGTCAATGTAACACACCCAGGGAGAGCAGACAGACCCCGTTCTGTCAATGTAACACACCCAGGGAAGAACAGACTGACTCCACTCTGTCAATGTAACACACCCAGGGAAGAGCAGACTGACCCCACTCTGTCAATGCAACACACCCAGGGAAGAGCAGGCTGACCCCACTCTGTCAATGTAACACACCCAGGAAGAGCAGATTGACCCCACTCTGTCAATGTAACACACCCAGGGAAGAGCAGACTGACCCCACTCTGTCAGTGTAACACACCCAGGGAAGAGCAGACTGACCCCACTCTGTCAAAGTAACACACCCAGAGAAGCGCAGACTGACCCCACTCTGTCAATGTAACATACCCAGAGAAGAGCGCACTGACCCCACTCTGTCAATGTAACCCACACAGTGAAGAGCAGACTGACCCCTCTCCCTCCATGTAACTCACCCAGGGAAGAGCAGACTGACCGCAATCTGTCAATGTAACATACTCAGGGAATAGCAGTCTGACCCCACTCTGTCAATGTATCACACCCAGTGGAGAGCAGACTGAAACAACCCTGTCAATGTAACTCACCCAGGGAAGAGCAGACTGACCTCACTCTGTCAATGTTACACACCGCGGGAAGAGCAGACTGACCCCACTCTGTCAATGTAACACACCCAAGGAAGAGCAGTCTGACCCCACTCTGTCATTGTAACACAACCAGGGAAGAGCAGACTGACCCCTCTCTGTCAATGTAACACACTCAGGGAAGAGCAGACTGACCTCACCCTGTCAATGTAACACACCCAGGGAAGAGCAGACTGTCCCCACTCTGTCAATGTAACACACCCAGGGAAGAGCAGACTGACCCCACTCTGTCAATGCAACACACCCAGGGGAGAGCAGACTGACCCCACTCTGTCAATGTAACACACCCTGGGAAGAGCAGACTGACCCCCCTCTGTCAATGTAACACACCCAGGGAAGAGCAGATTGACCCCACTCTGACAATGTAACCCACCCAGGGAAGAGCAGACTGTCCCCACTCTGTCAATGTAACACACCCAGGGAAGAGCAGACTGACCCCACTCTGTCAATGCAACACACCCAGGGGAGAGCAGACTGACCCCCCTCTGTCAATGTAACACACCCAGGGAAGAGCAGACTGACCCTACACTGTCAATGCAACACACCCACGGAAGAGCAGACTGACCCCACTCTGACAATGCAACCCACCCAGGGAAGAGCAGACTGACCGCACTCAGTCAATGTAACACACCCAGGGAAGAGCAGACTGACCCCACTCTGTCAGTGTAACACACCCAGGGAAGAGCAGACTGACCACACTCTGTCAATGTAACACACCCAGGGAAGAGCGGACTGACCCCACTCTGTCAATGTAACCCACCCAGTGAAGAGCAGACTGACCCCTCTCCCTCCATGTAACTCACCCAGGGAAAAGCAGACTGACCCCATTCTGTCAATGTAACCCACCCAGGGAAGAGCAGACTGACCCCACTCTGTCATTATCACAGATCCAGGGAAGAGCAGACTCACCCAACTCTGTCAATGTAACACACCCAGGGGAGACCAGAGTGACCCCTCTATATCAATGTAACTCACCTAGGGAAGAACAGACTGACCCCACTCTGTCAAAGTAACACACTCAGGGAAGAGCATACTCTTCCCACTCTGTCAAAGTAACACACTCAGGGAAGAGCAGACTGACCTCACTCTGTCAATGTAACACACCCAGGGAAGAGCAGACTGTCCCCACTCTGTCAATGTAACACACCCAGGGAAGAGCAGACTGACCTCACTCTGTCAATGTAACACACCCAGGGAAGAGCAGACTGTCCCCACTCTGTCAATGTAACACACCCAGGGAAGAGCAGACTGACCCCTCTCTGTCAATGTAACACACCCAGGGAAGAGCAGACTGACCCCTCTCCCTCCGTGTAACTGACCCAGGGAAGAGCAGACTGACCCCACTCTATCAATGTAACTCACCCAGGGAACAGAAGATTGACCTCACTCTGTCAATGTTACACACCGCGGGAAGAGCAGACTGACCCCACTCTGTCAATGTAACACACCCAAGGAAGAGCAGTCTGACCCCACTCTGTCATTGTAACACAACCAGGGAAGAGCAGACTGACCCCTCTCTGTCAATGTAACACACTCAGGGAAGAGCAGACTGACCTCACCCTGTCAATGTAACACACCCAGGGAAGAGCAGACTGTCCCCACTCTGTCAATGTAACACACCCAGGGAAGAGCAGACTGACCCCACTCTGTCAATGCAACACACCCAGGGGAGAGCAGACTGACCCCTCTCTCTCCATGTAAACCACCCAGGGAAGATAGACTGACCCCACCCTGTCAATGTAACACACCCAGGGAAAAGCAGACTGACCCCACTCTGTCAATGTAACACACCCAGGGAAGAGCAGACTGACCCCACTCTGTCAATGTAACACACCCTGGGAAGAGCAGACTGACCCCCCTCTGTCAATGTAACACACCCAGGGAAGAGCAGACTGACCCTACACTGTCAATGCAACACACCCAGGGAAGAGCAGACTGACCCCACTCTGACAATGTAACCCACCCACGGAAGAGCAGACTGACCGCACTCAGTCAATGTAACACACCCAGGGAAGAGCAGACTGACCCCACTCTGTCAGTGTAACACACCCAGGGAAGAGCAGACTGACCCCACTCTGTCAATGTAACACACCCAGGGAAGAGCGGACTGACCCCACTCTGTCAATGTAACCCACCCAGTGAAGAGCAGACTGACCCCTCTCCCTCCATGTAACTCACCCAGGGAAAAGCAGACTGACCCCATTCTGTCAATGTAACCCACCCAGGGAAGAGCAGACTGACTGCACTCAGTCAATGTAACCCACCCAGGGAAGAGCAGACTCACCCAACTCTGTCAATGTAACACACCCAGGGGAGACCAGAGTGACCCCTCTATATCAATGTAACTCACCTAGGGAAGAACAGACTGACCCCACTCTGTCAAAGTAACACACTCAGGGAAGAGCAGACTCTTCCCACTCTGTCAAAGTAACACACTCAGGGAAGAGCAGACTGACCTCACTCTGTCAATGTAACACACCCAGGGAAGAGCAGACTGTCCCCACTCTGTCAATGTAACACACCCAGGGAAGAGCAGACTGACCCCACTCTGTCAATGTAACACACCCAGGGAAGAGCAGACTGACCCCTCTCCCTCCGTGTAACTGACCCAGGGAAGAGCAGACTGACCCCACTCTTTCAATGTAACACACTCAGGGAAGAGCAGACTGACCCCACTCCATCAATGTAACACACCCGGGAAAGAGCAGACTGACCCCACCCTGTCAATATAACGCACCCAGGGAAGAGCAGACAGACCCCACTCTGTCAATGTAACACACCCAGGGAAGAGCAGACTGACCCCACTCTGTGAATGTAACACTTCCAGGGAAGGGCAGACTGACCCCACTCTGTCAATGTAACATACTCAGGGAATAGCAGTATGACCCCACTCTGTCAATGTATCACACCCAGGGGAGAGCAGACTGACCCCACCCTGTCAATGTAACTCACCCAGGGAAGAGCAGACTGACCTCACTCTGTCAATGTAACACACCGCGGGAAGAGCAGACTGACCCCACTCTGTCAATGTAACACACCCAAGGAAGAGCAGTCTGACCCCACTCTGTCATTGTAACACAGCCAGGGAAGAGCAGACTGACCCCTCTCTGTCAATGTAACTCACCCAGATAAGAGCAGACTGACCCCACTCTGTCAATGTAACACACCCAGGGAAGAGCAGACTGACCCCACTCTGTCAATGTCACGCACCCAGGGAAGAGCAGACTGACCCCACACTTTCAATGTAACACATCCAGAGAAGAGCAGACTGACCGCACTCGGTCAATGAAAACCACCCAGGGAAGAGCAGACTGACCCCTCTCTGTCAATGTAACACACCCAGGGAAGAGCAGACTGACCTCACTCTGTCAATGTAACACACCCAGGGAAGAGCAGACTGTCCCCACTCTGTCAATGTAACACACCCAGGGAGAGCAGACAGACCCCGTTCTGTCAATGTAACACACCCAGGGAAGAACAGACTGACCCCACTCTGTCAATGTAACACACCCAGAGAAGAGCGCACTGACCCCACTCTGTCAATGTAACCCACACAGTGAAGAGCAGACTGACCCCTCTCCCTCCATGTAACTCACCCAGGGAAGAGCAGACTGACCGCACTCTGTCAATGAAACATACTCAGGGAATAGCAGTCTGACCCCACTCTGTCAATGTATCACACCCAGTGGAGAGCAGACTGAACCAACCCTGTCAATGTAACTCACCCAGGGAAGAGCAGACTGACCTCACTCTGTCAATGTTACACACCGCGGGAAGAGCAGACTGACCCCACTCTGTCAATGTAACACACCCAAGGAAGAGCAGTCTGACCCCACTCTGTCATTGTAACACAACCAGGGAAGAGCAGACTGACCCCTCTCTGTCAATGTAACACACTCAGGGAAGAGCAGACTGACCTCACCCTGTCAATGTAACACACCCAGGGGAGAGCAGACTGACCCCTCTCTCTCCATGTAAACCACCCAGGGAAGATAGACTGACCCCACCCTGTCAATGTAACACACCCAGGGACAAGCAGACTGACCCCACTCTGTCAATGTAACACACCCAGGGAAGAGCAGACTGACCCCACTCTGTCAATGTAACACACCCTGGGACGAGCAGACTGACCCCCCTCTGTCAATGTAACACACCCAGGGAAGAGCAGACTGACCCTACACTGTCAATGCAACACACCCAGGGAAGAGCAGACTGACCCCACTCTGACAATGTAACCCACCCAGAGAAGAGCAGACTGACCGCACTCAGTCAATGTAACACACCCAGGGAAGAGCAGACTGACCCCACTCTGTCAGTGTAACACACCCAGGGAAGAGCAGACTGACCACACTCTGTCAATGTAACACACCCAGGGAAGAGCGGACTGACCCCACTCTGTCAATGTAACCCACCCAGTGAAGAGCAGACTGACCCCTCTCCCTCCATGTAACTCACCCAGGGAAAAGCAGACTGACCCCATTCTGTCAATGTAACCCACCCAGGGAAGTGCAGACTGACCCCACTCTGTCATTATCACAGACCCAGGGAAGAGCAGACTCACCCAACTCTGTCAATGTAACACACCCAGGGGAGACCAGAGAGACCCCTCTATATCAATGTAACTCACCTAGGGAAGAACAGACTGACCCCACTCTGTCAAAGTAACACACTCAGGGAAGAGCAGACTCTTCCCACTCTGTCAAAGTAACACACTCAGGGAAGAGCAGACTGACCTCACTCTGTCAATGTAACACACCCAGGGAAGAGCAGACTGTCCCCACTCTGTCATTGTAACACACCCAGGGAAGAGCAGACTGACCCCACTCTGTCAATGTAACGCACCCAGGGAAGAGCAGACTGACCCCTCTCCCTCCGTGTAACTGACCCAGGGAAGAGCAGACTGACCCCACTCTGTCAATGTAACTCACCCAGGGAACAGAAGATTGACCTCACTCTGTCAATGTTACACACCGCGGGAAGAGCAGACTGACCCCACTCTGTCAATGTAACACACCCAAGGAAGAGCAGTCTGACCCCTCTCTGTCAATGTAACACACTCAGGGAAGAGCAGACTGACCTCACCCTGTCAATGTAACACACCCAGGGAAGAGCAGACTGTCCCCACTCTGTCAATGTAACACACCCAGGGAAGAGCAGACTGATCCCACTCTGTCAATGCAACACACCCAGGGGAGAGCAGACTGACCCCTCTCTCTCCATGTAAACCACCCAGGGAAGATAGACTGACCCCACCCTGTCAATGTAACACACCCAGGGAAAAGCAGACTGACCCCACTCTGTCAATGTAACACACCCAGGGAAGAGCAGACTGACCCCACTCTGTCAATGTAACACACCCTGGGAAGAGCAGACTGACCCCCCTCTGTCAATGTAACACACCCAGGGAAGAGCAGACTGACCCTACACTGTCAATGCAACACACCCAGGGAAGAGCAGACTGACCCCACTCTGACAATGTAACCCACCCAGGGAAGAGCAGACTGACCGCACTCAGTCAATGTAACACACCCAGGGAAGAGCAGACTGACCCCACTCTGTCAGAGTAACACACCCAGGGAAGAGCAGACTGACCACACTCTGTCAATGTAACACACCCAGTGAAGAGCAGACTGACCCCTCTCCCTCCATGTAACTCACCCAGGGAAAAGCAGACTGACCCCATTCTGTCATTATCACAGACCCAGGGAAGAGCAGACTCACCCAACTCTGTCAATGTAACACACCCAGGGGAGACCAGCGTGACCCCTCTATATCAATGTAACTCACCTAGGGAAGAACAGACTGACCCCACTCTGTCAAAGTAACACACTCAGGGAATAGCAGACTCTTCCCACTCTGTCAAAGTAACACACTCAGGGAAGAGCAGACTGACCTCACTCTGTCAATGTAACACACCCAGGGAAGAGCAGACTGTCCCCACTCTGTCAATGTAACACACCCAGGGAAGAGCAGACTGACCCCACTCTGTCAATGTAACACATCCAGGGAAGAGCAGACTGACCCCTCTCCCTTCGTGTAACTGACCCAGGGAAGAGCAGACTGACCCCACTCTTTCAATGTAACACACTCAGGGAAGAGCAGACTGACCCCACTCCATCAATGTAACACACCCGGGGAAGAGCAGACTGACCCCACCCTGTCAATATAACGCACCCAGGGAAGAGCAGACAGACCCCACTCTGTCAATGTAACACACCCAGGGAAGAGCAGACTGACCCCACTCTGTGAATGTACACTTCTAGGGAAGGGCAGACTGACCCCACTCTGTCAATGAAACATACTCAGGGAACAGCAGTCTGACCCCACTCTGTCAATGTATCACACCCAGGGGAGAGCAGATTTACCCCACTCTGTCAATGTAACAGACCCAGGGAAGAGCAGACAGACCCCACTCTGTCAATGTAACACACCCAGGGAAGAGCAGACTGACCCCACTCTGTGAATGTAACACTTCCAGGGAAGGGCAGACTGACCCCACTCTGTCAATGTAACATACTCAGGGAATAGCAGTCTGACCCCACTCTGTCAATGTATCACACCCAGGGAAAAGCAGATTTACCCCACTCTGTCAATGTAACAGACCCAGGGAAGAGCAGACTGACCCCACTCTGTCAATGTAAAACACCCAGGGAAGAGCAGACTGACCCCATTCTGTCAATGTAACACACCCAGGGAGAGCAGACAGACCCCGTTCTGTCAATGTAACACACCCAGGGAAGAACAGACTGACCCCACTCTGTCAATGTAACACACCCAGAGAAGAGCGCACTGACCCCACTCTGTCAATGTAACCCACACAGTGAAGAGCAGACTGACCCCTCTCCCTCCATGTAACTCACCCAGGGAAGAGCAGACTGACCGCACTCTGTCAATGTAACATACTCAGTGAATAGCAGTCTGACCCCACTCTGTCAATGTATCACACCCAGTGGAGAGCAGACTGAACCAACCCTGTCAATGTAACTCACCCAGGGAAGAGCAGACTGACCTCACTCTGTCAATGTTACACACCGCGGGAAGAGCAGACTGACCCCACTCTGTCAATGTAACACACCCAAGGAAGAGCAGTCTGACCCCACTCTGTCATTGTAACACAACCAGGGAAGAGCAGACTGACCCCTCTCTGTCAATGTAACACACCCAGGGAAGAGCAGACTGTCCCCACTCTGTCAATGTAACACACCCAGGGAGAGCAGACAGACCCCGTTCTGTCAATGTAACACACCCAGGGAAGAACAGACTGACCCCACTCTGTCAATGTAACACACCCAGAGAAGAGCGCACTGACCCCACTCTGTCAATGTAAACCACACAGTGAAGAGCAGACTGACCCCTCTCCCTCCATGTAACTCACCCAGGGAAGAGCAGACTGACCGCACTCTGACAATGAAACATACTCAGGGAATAGCAGTCTGACCCCACTCTGTCAATGTATCACACCCAGTGGAGAGCAGACTGAACCAACCCTGTCAATGTAACTCACCCAGGGAAGAGCAGACTGACCTCACTCTGTCAATGTTACACACCGCGGGAAGAGCAGACTGACCCCACTCTGTCAATGTAACACACCCAAGGAAGAGCAGTCTGACCCCACTCTGTCATTGTAACACAACCAGGGAAGAGCAGACTGACCCCTCTCTGTCAATGTAACACACTCAGGGAAGAGCAGACTGACCTCACCCTGTCAATGTAACACACCCAAGGGAGAGCAGACTGACCCCTCTCTCTCCATGTAAACCACCCAGGGAAGATAGACTGACCCCACCCTGTCAATGTAACACACCCAGGGACAAGCAGACTGACCCCACTCTGTCAATGTAACACACCCAGGGAAGAGCAGACTGACCCCACTCTGTCAATGTAACACACCCTGGGAAGAGCAGACTGACCCCCCTCTGTCAATGTAACACACCCAGGGAAGAGCAGACTGACCCTACACTGTCAATGCAACACACCCAGGGAAGAGCAGACTGACCCCACTCTGACAATGTAACCCACCCAGAGAAGAGCAGACTGACCGCACTCAGTCAATGTAACACACCCAGGGAAGAGCAGACTGACCCCACTCTGTCAGTGTAACACACCCAGGGAAGAGCAGACTGACCACACTCTGTCAATGTAACACACCCAGGGAAGAGCGGACTGACCCCACTCTGTCAATGTAACCCACCCAGTGAAGAGCAGACTGACCCCTCTCCCTTCATGTAACTCACCCAGGGAAAAGCAGACTGACCCCATTCTGTCAATGTAACCCACCCAGGGAAGTGCAGACTGACCCCACTCTGTCATTATCACAGACCCAGGGAAGAGCAGACTCACCCAACTCTGTCAATGTAACACACCCAGGGGAGACCAGAGTGACCCCTCTATATCAATGTAACTCACCTAGGGAAGAACAGACTGACCCCACTCTGTCAAAGTAACACACTCAGGGAAGAGCAGACTCTTCCCACTCTGTCAAAGTAACACACTCAGGGAAGAGCAGACTGACCTCACTCTGTCAATGTAACACACCCAGGGAAGAGCAGACTGTCCCCACTCTGTCATTGTAACACACCCAGGGAAGAGCAGACTGACCCCACTCTGTCAATGTAACGCACCCAGGGAAGAGCAGACTGACCCCTCTCCCTCCGTGTAACTGACCCAGGGAAGAGCAGACTGACCCCACTCTGTCAATGTAACTCACCCAGGGAACAGAAGATTGACCTCACTCTGTCAATGTTACACACCGCGGGAAGAGCAGACTGACCCCACTCTGTCAATGTAACACACCCAAGGAAGAGCAGTCTGACCCCTCTCTGTCAATGTAACACACTCAGGGAAGAGCAGACTGACCTCACCCTGTCAATGTAACACACCCAGGGAAGAGCAGACTGTCCCCACTCTGTCAATGTAACACACCCAGGGAAGAGCAGACTGATCCCACTCTGTCAATGCAACACACCCAGGGGAGAGCAGACTGACCCCTCTCTCTCCATGTAAACCACCCAGGGAAGATAGACTGACCCCACCCTGTCAATGTAACACACCCAGGGAAAAGCAGACTGACCCCACTCTGTCAATGTAACACACCCAGGGAAGAGCAGACTGACCCCACTCTGTCAATGTAACACACCCTGGGAAGAGCAGACTGACCCCCCTCTGTCAATGTAACACACCCAGGGAAGAGCAGACTGACCCTACACTGTCAATGCAACACACCCAGGGAAGAGCAGACTGACCCCACTCTGACAATGTAACCCACCCAGGGAAGAGCAGACTGACCGCACTCAGTCAATGTAACACACCCAGGGAAGAGCAGACTGACCCCACTCTGTCAGAGTAACACACCCAGGGAAGAGCAGACTGACCACACTCTGTCAATGTAACACACCCAGTGAAGAGCAGACTGACCCCTCTCCCTCCATGTAACTCACCCAGGGAAAAGCAGACTGACCCCATTCTGTCATTATCACAGACCCAGGGAAGAGCAGACTCACCCAACTCTGTCAATGTAACACACCCAGGGGAGACCAGCGTGACCCCTCTATATCAATGTAACTCACCTAGGGAAGAACAGACTGACCCCACTCTGTCAAAGTAACACACTCAGGGAATAGCAGACTCTTCCCACTCTGTCAAAGTAACACACTCAGGGAAGAGCAGACTGACCTCACTCTGTCAATGTAACACACCCAGGGAAGAGAAGACTGTCCCCACTCTGTCAATGTAACACACCCAGGGAAGAGCAGACTGACCCCACTCTGTCAATGTAACACATCCAGGGAAGAGCAGACTGACCCCTCTCCCTTCGTGTAACTGACCCAGGGAAGAGCAGACTGACCCCACTCTTTCAATGTAACACACTCAGGGAAGAGCAGACTGACCCCACTCCATCAATGTAACACACCCGGGGAAGAGCAGACTGACCCCACCCTGTCAATATAACGCACCCAGGGAAGAGCAGACAGACCCCACTCTGTCAATGTAACACACCCAGGGAAGAGCAGACTGACCCCACTCTGTGAATGTACACTTCTAGGGAAGGGCATACTGACCCCACACTGTCAATGAAACATACTCAGGGAACAGCAGTCTGACCCCACTCTGTCAATGTATCACACCCAGGGGAGAGCAGATTTACCCCACTCTGTCAATGTAACAGACCCAGGGAAGAGCAGACAGACCCCACTCTGTCAATGTAACACACCCAGGGAAGAGCAGACTGACCCCACTCTGTGAATGTAACACTTCCAGGGAAGGGCAGACTGACCCCACTCTGTCAATGTAACATACTCAGGGAATAGCAGTCTGACCCCACTCTGTCAATGTATCACACCCAGGGAAGAGCAGATTTACCCCACTCTGTCAATGTAACAGACCCAGGGAAGAGCAGACTGACCCCACTCTGTCAATGTAAAACACCCAGGGAAGAGCAGACTGACCCCATTCTGTCAATGTAACACACCCAGGGAGAGCAGACAGACCCCGTTCTGTCAATGTAACACACCCAGGGAAGAACAGACTGACCCCACACTGTCAATGTAACACACCCAGAGAAGAGCGCACTGACCCCACTCTGTCAATGTAACCCACACAGTGAAGAGCAGACTGACCCCTCTCCCTCCATGTAACTCACCCAGGGAAGAGCAGACTGACCGCACTCTGTCAATGTAACATACTCAGGGAATAGCAGTCTGACCCCACTCTGTCAATGTATCACACCCAGTGGAGAGCAGACTGAACCAACCCTGTCAATGTAACTCACCCAGGGAAGAGCAGACTGACCTCACTCTGTCAATGTTACACACCGCGGGAAGAGCAGACTGACCCCACTCTGTCAATGTAACACACCCAAGGAAGAGCAGTCTGACCCCACTCTGTCATTGTAACACAACCAGGGAAGAGCAGACTGACCCCTCTCTGTCAATGTAACACACTCAGGGAAGAGCAGACTGACCTCACCCTGTCAATGTAACACACCCAGGGGAGAGCAGACTGACCCCTCTCTCTCCATGTAAACCACCCAGGGAAGATAGACTGACCCCACCCTGTCAATGTAACACACCCAGGGACAAGCAGACTGACCCCACTCTGTCAATGTAACACACCCAGGGAAGAGCAGACTGACCCCACTCTGTCAATGTAACACACCCTGGGAAGAGCAGACTGACCCCCCTCTGTCAATGTAACACACCCAGGGAAGAGCAGACTGACCCTACACTGTCAATGCAACACACCCAGGGAAGAGCAGACTGACCCCACTCTGACAATGTAACCCACCCAGAGAAGAGCAGACTGACCGCACTCAGTCAATGTAACACACCCAGGGAAGAGCAGACTGACCCCACTCTGTCAGTGTAACACACCCAGGGAAGAGCAGACTGACCACACTCTGTCAATGTAACACACCCAGGGAAGAGCGGACTGACCCCACTCTGTCAATGTAACCCACCCAGTGAAGAGCAGACTGACCCCTCTCCCTCCATGTAACTCACCCAGGGAAAAGCAGACTGACCCCATTCTTACAATATAACGCACCCAGGGAAGAGCAGACAGACCCCACTCTGTCAATGTAACACACCCAGGGAAGAGCAGACTGACCCCACTCTGTGAATGTAACACTTCCAGGGAAGGGCAGACTGACCCCACTCTGTCAATGTAACATACTCAGGGAATAGCAGTCTGACCCCACTCTGTCAATGTATCACACCCAGGGGAGAGCAGACTGACCCCACCCTGTCAATGTAACTCACCCAGGGAAGAGCAGACTGACCTCACTCTGTCAATGTAACACACCGCGGGAAGAGCAGACTGACCCCACTCTGTCAATGTAACACACCCAAGGAAGAGCAGTCTGACCCCACTCTGTCATTGTAACCCAGCCAGGGAAGAGCAGACTGAACCCTCTCTGTCAATGTAACTCACCCAGATAAGAGCAGACTGACCCCACTCTGTCAATGTAACACACCCAGGGAAGAGCAGACTGACCCCACTCTGTCAATGTCACGCACCCAGGGAAGAGCAGACTGACCCCACACTTTCAATGTAACACATCCAGAGAAGAGCAGACTGACCGCACTCGGTCAATGAAAACCACCCAGGGAAGAGCAGACTGACCTCACTCTGTCAATGTAACACACCCAGGGAAGAGCAGACTGTCCCCACTCTGTCAATGTAACACACCCAGGGAGAGCAGACAGACCCCGTTCTGTCAATGTAACACACCCAGGGAAGAACAGACTGACCCCACTCTGTCAATGTAACACACCCAGAGAAGAGCGCACTGACCCCACTCTGTCAATGTAACCCACACAGTGAAGAGCAGACTGACCCCTCTCCCTCCATGTAACTCACCCAGGGAAGAGCAGACTGACCGCACTCTGTCAATGAAACATACTCAGGGAATAGCAGTCTGACCCCACTCTGTCAATGTATCACACCCAGTGGAGAGCAGACTGAACCAACCCTGTCAATGTAACTCACCCAGGGAAGAGCAGACTGACCTCACTCTGTCAATGTTACACACCGCGGAAAGAGCAGACTGACCCCACTCTGTCAATGTAACACACCCAAGGAAGAGCAGTCTGACCCCACTCTGTCATTGTAACACAGCCAGGGAAGAGCAGATTGACCCCTCTCTGTCAATGTAACTCACCCAGGGAACAGAAGATTGACCTCACTCGGTCAATGTAACATACACAGGGAAGAGCAGACTAACCCCATTCTTTCAATGTAACACACACAGGGAAGAGCAGACTGACCCCACTCTGTCAATGTCACGCACCCAGGGAAGAGCAGACTGACCTCACTCTGAAAATGTAACACACCCAGGGAAGAGCAGACTGTCACCACTTTGTCAATGTAACACACCCAGGGAAGAGCAGACTGACCCCTCTCCCTCCGTGTAACTCACCCATGGAAGAGCAGACTGACCCCACTCTTTCAATGTAACACACCCAGAGAAGAGCAGACTGACACCACTCCATCAATGTAACACACCCGGGGAAGAGCAGACTGACCACACCCTGTCAATGTAACGCACTCAGGGAAGAGCAGACAGACCCCACTCTGACAATGTAACACACCCAGGGAAGAGCAGACTGACCCCACTCTGTCAATGTAACACAACCAGGGAAGGGCAGACTGAACCCACTCTGTCAATGAAACACACCCAGGGAAGAGCAGACTGACCCCACTCTGTCAATGCAACACAACCAGGGAAGAGCAGACTGAACCCACTCTGTCAATGTAACACACCCAGGGAAGAGCAGACTGACCCCACTCTGTCAATGTAACACACCCAAGGAAGAGCAGTCTGACCCCACTCTGTCATTGTATCACAGCCAGGGAAGGGCAGACTGACCCCTCTCTGTCAATGTATCTCACCCAGGGAACAGAAGATTGACCTCACTCGGTCAATGTAACACACCCAGGGAAGAGCAGACTGACCCCACTCTGTCAATGTAACACACCCAGGGAAGAGCAGACTGACCCCACTCTGTCAATGTCACGCACCCAGGGAAGAGCAGACTGACCCCACACTTTCAATGTAACACATCCAGAGAAGAGCAGACTTACCGCACTCGGTCAATGTAAACCACCCAGGGAAGAGCTGACTGACACATCTCTGTCAATGTAACCCACCCAGGGAAGAGCAGATTTACCCCACTCTGTCAATGTAACAGACCCAGGGAAGAGCAGACTGACCCCACTCTGTCAATGTAACACACCCAGGGAAGAGCAGACTGACCCCATTCTGTCAATGTAACACACCCAGGGAAGAACAGACTGACCCCACTCTGTCAATGTCAGACACCCAGGGAAGAGCAGACTGACCCCACTTTGTCAGTGTAACACACCCAGGGAAGAGCAGACTGACCCCACACTGTCAAAGTAACACACCCAGAGAAGAGCGGACTGACCCCACTCTGTCAATGTAACCCACCCAGTGATGAGCAGACTGACCCCTCTCCCTCCATGTAACTCACCCAGGGAAGAACAGAGTGACCGCACTCTGTCAATGTAACACACCCAGGGAAGAGCAGACTGACCCCAATCTGTCAATGTGACACTCTCAGTGAAGAGCAGACTGACCCCACTCTGTCAATGTGACACTCTCAGGGAAGAGCAGACTGACCGCACTCTGTCAATGTGAGACTCTCAGGGAAGAGCAGACTGACCCCACTCTGTCAAAGTAACACACCCAGGGAAGAACAGACTGACCCCACTCTGTCAATGTAACCTACCCAGGGAAGAGCAGACTGACCCCACTCTGTCAAGGTATCACAACCAGGGGAGAGCAGACTGAACCAACCCTGTCAATGTAACTCACCCAGAGAAGAGCAGACTGACCTCACTCTGTCAATGTTACACACCGCGGGAAGAGCAGACTGACCCCACTCTGTCAATGTAACACACCCAAGGAAGAGCAGTCTGACCCCACTCTGTCATTGTAACACAGCCAGGGAAGAGCAGATTGACCCCTCTCTGTCAATGTAACTCACCCAGGGAACAGAAGATTGACCTCACTCGGTCAATGTAACATACCCAGGGAAGAGCAGACTAACCCCATTCTTTCAATGTAACACACCCAGGGAAGAGCAGACTGACCCCACTCTGTCAATGTCACGCACCCAGGGAAGAGCAGACTGACCTCACTCTGTCAATGTAACACACCCAGGGAAGAGCAGACTGTCCCCACTCTGTCAATGTAACACACCCAGGGAAGAGCAGACTGACCCCTCTCCCTCCGTGTAACTCACCCAGGGAAGAGCAGACTGACCCCACTCTTTCAATGTAACACACCCAGGGAAGAGCAGACTGACCCCACTCCATCAATGTAACACGCCCGGGGAAGAGCAGACTGACCACACCCTGTCAATGTAACGCACCCAGGGAAGAGCAGACAGACCCCACTCTGTCAATGTAACACACCCAGGGAAGAGCAGTCTGACCCCACTCGGTCAATGTAACACAACCAGGGAAGGGCAGACTGACCCCACTCTGTCAAAGTAACACACCCAGAGAAGAGCAGACTGACCCCACTCTGTCAATGTAACCCACCCAGTGAAGAGCAGACTGACCCCTCTCCCTCCATGTAACTCACCCAGGGAAGAGCAGACTGACCGCACTCGGTCAATGTCACACACCCAGGGAAGAGCAGATTGACCCCAATCTGTCAATGTGACACTCTCAGTGAAGAGCAAACTGACCCCACTCTGTCAATGTGACACTCTCAGGGAAGAGCAGACTGACCGCACTCTGTCAATGTGAGACTCTCAGGGAAGAGCAGACTGACCCCACTCTGTCAAAGTAACACACCCAGGGAAGAGCAGACTGACCCCACTCTGTCAATGCAACATACCCAGGCAAGATCAGACTGACCCCACTCTGTCAATGCAACACACCCAGGGAAGAGCAGACTGACCCTACACTGTCAATGCAACACACCCAGGGAAGAGCAGACTGACGCCAGTCTGACAATGTAACCCACCCAGGGAAGAGCAGACTGACCCCACTCTGTCAATGTAACACACCCAGGGAAGAGCAGACTGACCCCACTCTATCTGTGTAACACACCCAGGGAAGAGCAGACTGACCCCACTCTGTCAATGTAACACACCCAGGGAAGAGCGGACTGACCCCACTCTGTCAATGTAACCCACCCAGTGAAGAGCAGACTGACCCCTCTCCCTCCATGTAACTCACCCAGGGAAGAGCAGACTGACCCCATTCTGTCAATGTAACCCACCCAGGGAAGAGCAGACTGACCGCACTCAGTCAATGTAACCCACCCAGGGAAGAGCAGACTGACCCCACTCTGTCATTATCACAGACCCCGGGAAGAGCAGACTCACCCAACTCTGTCAATGTAACACACCCAGGGGAGACCAGTGTGACCCCTCTATATCAATGTAACTCACCTAGGGAAGAACAGACTGACCCCACTCTGTCAAAGTAACACACTCAGGGAAGAGCAGACTCTTCCCACTCTGTCAAAGTAACACACTCAGGGAAGAGCAGACTGACCTCACTCTGTCAATGTAACACACCCAGGGAAGAGCAGACTGTCCCCACTCTGTCAATGTAACACACCCAGGGAAGAGCAGACTGACCCCACTCTGTCAATGTAACACACCCAGGGAAGAGTAGACTGACACCTCTCCTTCCGTGTATCTCACACAGGGAAGAGCAGACTGACCACACACTTTCAATGTAACACACCCAGGGAAGAGCAGACTGACCCCACTCCATCAATGTAACACACCCGGGGAAGAGCAGACTGACCCCACTCTGTCAATGCAACATACCCAGGGAAGATCAGACTGACCCCACTCTGTCAATGTAACATACTCAGGGAATAGCAGTCTGTCCCCACTCTGTCAATGTATCACACCCAGGGGAGAGCAGACTGACCCCACCCTGTCAATGTAACTCACCCAGGGGAGAGCAGACTGACCCCACCCTGTCAATGTAACTCACCCAGGGAAGAGCAGACTGACCCCAATCTGTCAACGTAAGACACCCAGTGAAGAGTAGACTGACCCCACTCTGTCAATGTAACACACCCAGGGAAGAGCAGACTGACCTCACTCTGTCAATGTAACACACCCAGGGAAGAGCAGACTGATCCCACTCTGTCAATGTAACACACCCAGGGAAAAGCAGACTGACCCCTTTCTGTCAACGTTTCACACCAAGGGAAGATCAGACTGACCCAACTCTGTCAATGTAACACATTCTGGGAAGAGCAGACTGACCCAACTCTGTCATTGTAACACACCCAGGGAAGAGCAGACTGAACCCTCTCTGTCATTGTAACACACCCAGGGAAGAGCAGACTGACCTCACTCTGTCAATGTAACACACCCAGGGAAGAGCAGACTGAGCCCCCTCTGTCAATGTAACGCACCCAGGGAACAGAAGATTGACCTGGCTAGGTCAATGCAACATACCCAGGGAAGAGCAGACTGACCCCAATCTGTCAATGTAACACACCCAGGGAAGAGCAGACTGACCCCACTCTGTCAATGTCACGCACCAAGGGAAGAGCAGACTGACCGCACTCTGTCAATGTCACGCACCCAGGGAAGAGCAGACTGACCCCACTGTGTCAATGTAACACACCCAGGGAAGAGCAGACTGACCCCACACTTTCAATGTAACACATCCAGGGAAGAGCAGACTGACCCCTCTCTGTCAATGTAACACACCCAGGGAAGGGCAGACTGACCCCACTCTGTCAATGTAACACACCAGGGAAGAGCAGACTGACCCCACTCTGTCAATGTCACGCAGCCAGGGAAGAGCAGACTGACCGCGCACTGTCAATGTAACACACCCAGGGAAGAGCAGATTGACCCCACTGTGTCAATGTAACACACCCAGGGAAGAGCAGACTGACCCCATACTTTCAATGGAACCCACCGAGGGAAGAGCAGACTGACCTCTCTCTGTCAATGTAACACACCCAGGGAAGAGCAGACTGAAACCACTCTGGCAATGTAACACACCCAGGGAAGAGCAGACTGACCCCTTTCTCTCAACGTTATAAACCCAGGGAAGATCAGACTGACCCAACTCTGTCAATGTAAGACACACTGGGAAGAGCAGACTGACCCCACTCTGTCAATGTAACACACCCAGGGAAGAGCAGACTGACCCGACTCTGTCATTGTAACACACCCAGGGAAGAGCAGACGGACCTCAATCTGTCAATGTAACACACCCAGGGAAGAGCAGACTAACCTCACTCGGTCAATGTAACACACCCAGGGAAAGGCAGACGGACCCCACTCTGTCAATGTAAAGCACCCAGGGAAGAGAAGATTGACCCCCCTCTGTCAATGTAACGCACCCAGGGTTGAGCGGAATGACCCCACTCTGTCAATTTAAATCACCCAGGGAAGAGCAGACGGACCTCAATCTGTCAATGTAACACACCCAGGGAAGAGCAGACTAACCTCACTCTGTCAATGTAACACACCCAGGGAAGAGCATACTGACCCCACTCTGTCAATGTAACGCACCCAGGGAAGAGCAGACTGACCCCACTCTGTCAATATCACAGACCCAGGGAAGAGCAGACTGCCCCCACTCTGTCAATGTAACACACCCAGGGAAGAGCAGACTGACCCCACTCTGTCAATGTAAAGCACCCAGGGAAGAGAAGATTGACCCCCCTCTGTCAATGTAACGCACCCAGGGTAGAGCGGAATGACCCCACTCTGTCAATTTAAATCACCCAGGGAAGAGCAGACTGACCCCACTCTGTCAGTATATCACACCCAGGGAAGAGCAGACTGACTCCACTCTGTCAATGTAACTCATCCAGGGAAGAGCAGACTGACCCCACTCTGTCAATGTAAGACACCCAGGGAAGAGTAGACTGACCCCACTCTGTCAATGTAATATACCCAGGGTAGAGCAGACTGACCTCACTCTGTCAATGTAACACACCCAGGGAAGAGCAGACTGTCCCCAATCTGTCAATGTAAAACACCCAGGGAAGAGCAGACTGACCCCACTCTGTCAATGTCACGCACCCAGGGAAGAGCAGACTGACCCCACTCTGTCAATGTAACACACCCAGGGAAGAGCAGACTGACCCCACTCTTTCAATGTCACGCACCCAGGGAAGAGCACACTGACCGCACTCTGTCAAAGTAACACACCCAGGGAAGAGCAGACTGACCCCACTGTGTCAATGTAACAAACCCTGGGAAGAGCAGACTGACCCCAATCTGTCAATGTAACACACCCAGGGAAGAGCAGACTGACCCCAATCTGTCAATGTAAAACACCCAGGGAAGAGCAGACTGACCCCACTCTGTCAATGTCACGCACCCAGGGAAGAGCAGACTGACCCCACTCTGTCAATGTAACACACCCAGGGAAGAGCAGACTGACCCCAATCTGTCAATGTAAAACACCCAGGGAAGAGCAGACTGACCCCACTCTGTCAATGTCACGCACCCAGGGAAGAGCCGACTGACCCCACTCTGTCAATGTAACACACCCAGGGAAGAGCAGACTGACTCCACTCTTTCAATGTCACGCACCCAGGGAAGAGCACACTGACCGCACTCTGTCAATGTAACACACCCAGGGAAGAGCTGACTGACCCCACTGTGTCAATGTAACAAACCCTGGGAAGAGCAGACTGACCCCAATCTGTCAATGTAACACACCCAGGGAAGAGCAGACTGACCCCAATCTGTCAATGTAAAACACCCAGGGAAGAGCAGACTGACCCCACTCTGTCAATGTCACGCACCCAGGGAAGAGCAGACTGACCCCACTCTGTCAATGTAACACACCCAGGGAAGAGCAGACTGACCCCACTCTGTCAATGTCACGTACCCAGGGAAGAGCACACTGACCGCACTCTGTCAATGTAACACACCCAGGGAAGAGCAGACTGACCCCACTCTGTCAATGTAACACACCCTGGGAAGAGCAGACTGACCCCAATCTGTCAATGTACCACACCCTGGGAAGAGCAGACTGACCCCACTCTGTCACTGTAACACACCCAGAGAAGAGCAGAATGACATCTTCTGCAAAGTTACTCACACAGTGAACTGCAGACTTACCCCACTCTGTCAATGTAACCCACCCAGTGAAGTGCACATTGACCCCACTCTGTCATTGTAACACACCCAGGGAAGAGCAGACTGACCCCACTCTGTCAATGTAACACACCCTGGGAAGAGCAGACTGACCCCAATCTGTCAATGTACCACACCCTGGGAAGAGCAGACTAACCCCACTCTGTCACTGTAACACACCCAGAGAAGAGCAGAATGAACTCTTCTGCAAAGTTACTCACACAGTGAACTGCAGACTTACCCCACTCTGTCAATGTAACTCACCAAGGGAAGATACGACTTAACCCACTCTGTCAATGTAACACCCCCTGGGAAGAGCAGACTGACCCCATTCTGTCAATGTAACTCACTCAGGGAAGAGCAGACTGACCCCACTCTGTCAATGTATCTCACAAAGGGAAGAGCAGACTGACTCCAATCTGTCAATGTAACACACCCAGGGAAGAGCAGACTGACCACACTCTGTCAATGTAACGCACGCAGGGAAGTGCAGACTGACCACACTCTGTCAAAGTAACATCACCAGGGCATAGCCGACTGACCCCACTCTGTCAATGTAACACACCCAGGGAAGAGCAGACTGACCCCACTCTGTCAATGTAACACATCCAGGGCAGAGCAGACTGACCCCAGTCTGTCAATGTAACTCACAAAGGGAAGAGCAGACTGACCCCACTCTGTCAATGTAACCCACCCAGTGAAGAGCAGACTGACTCCACTCTGTCAATGTAACACACCCAGGGAAGAGCAGACTGACCACACTCTGTCAATGTAACACACGCAGGGAAGTGCAGACTGACCCCACTCTCTCAATCTAACACACCCAGGGAAGAGCAGGCTGACCAGACTCTGTCAATGTAACTCAAAAAGGGAAGAGCAGACTGACCCCACTCTGTCAATGTAAGATACCCAGGGAAGAGCTAGACTGACCCCACTCTGTCAATTTAAGACACCCAGGGAATAGCACACTGACCCCTCTCTGTCAATGTAACCCACCCAGGATAGAGCAGACTGACCCCACTCTGTCAATGTAACACGACCAGGAAAGAGCAGACTGACCCCACCCTGTCAATGTAACACACGCAGGGAAGAGCAGACTGACCACACTCTGTCAATGTAACCCACCCAGGAAAGAGCAGACTGACCCCACTCTGTCAATGTAACACTACCAGGAAAGAGCAGACTGACCCCACCCTGTCAATGTAACACACCCAGGGAAGAGCAGACTGACCCCACCCTGTCAATGTAACACACCCAGGGAAGAGCAGACTGACCCCACTCTGTCAATGTAACACACCCAGGGAAGAGCAGACTGACCCCACTGTGTCAATGTAACACACCCAGGGAAGAGCAGACTGACCGAACTCTGTCAATGTAACCCACCCAGGGAAGAGCAGACCGGCCCCACTCTGTCAATAAAACACCCCCAGGGAAGAGCAGACTCACCCCACTCTGTCGATGTAACACCCCCAGGGAAGAGCAGACTGATCCAACTCTGTCAATATAACACACCCATGGAAGAGCAGACTGACCCCATTCTATCAAAGTAACACCCCCAGGGAAGAGCAGACTGACCCCACTCTGTCAATGCAACACACAGGGAAGAGCAGACTGACCCCACCCTGTCAATGTAACACACCCAGGGAAGAGCAGACTGACCCAACTCTGTCAATGTAAAACACACAGGGAAGGGCAGAGCGACCCTACTCTGTCAATGTAACACACTCTGTAAAGAGCAGACTGACCCTTCTCTGTGAATGAAACACATCAAGGGAAGGGCAGACTGACCCCATTCTGTTAATTTAACACCCCCAGGGAAGAGCAGACTGACCCCACTCTTTCAATGTTACACACACAGGGAAGTGCAGACTGACCCCACTCTGTTAATGTAACTCACCCAGGGAAGAGCAGACTGACACAAATCTGTCAATGTAACACACACATGGAAGAACAGACTGACCCCACTATGTCAATGTAACACACCCTGTAAAGAGCAGACTGACACCACTCTGTCAATGTAACACACACAGGGAAGAGCTGACTGACCCCACTCTGTCAATTTAACGCACCCAGGTTTGAGCACACTGACCCCACTCTGTCAACGTAACACACACAGGGAAGGGCAGACCAACCTAACTCTGTCAATGTAACACACCCTGTAAAGAGCATACTGACCCCACTCTGTCAATGTAACACACACAGGGAAGAGCTGACTGACCCCACTCTGTCAATTTAACGCACCCAGGATTGAGCACACTGATCCCACTCTGTCAACGTAACACACACAGGGAAGGGCAGACCAACCTAACTCTGTCAATGTAACACACCCTGCAAAGAGCAGACTGACCCCACTCTGTCAATGTAACAGACCCAGGTTTGAGCACACTGACCCCACGCTGTCAATGTAAACGACCCAGGAAAGAGCAGACTGACCCCACTCTGTCAATGTAACACACACAGGGAAGAGCAGACTGACCCCACTCTGTCAATGTAACACACCCAGGGAAGAGCAGACTGACCCCACTCTGTCAATATAACACACCCAGGGAAGAGCAGACTGGCCCCACTCTGTCAATAAAACACCCCCAGGGAAGAGCAGACTCACCCCACTCTGTCGATGTAACACCCCCAGGGAATAGCAGACTGACCCAACTCTGTCAATATAACACACCCAGGGAATAGCAGACTGACCCCATTCTAGCAAAGTAACACACCCAGGGAAGAGCAGACTGACCCCACTCTGTCACTGTAACACACCCACGGAAGAGCAGACTGACCTCACTCTGTCAATTTAACACCCCCAGGGAAGAGCAGACTGACCGCACTCTTTCAATGTAACAGACCCAGGGAAGAGCAGACTGACCCCACTCTGTCAATGTAACAGACCCAGGGAAGAGCAGACTGACCCCAATCTGTCAGTGTAACACACCCAGGGAAGGGCAGACTGACCCCCCTCGGTCAATGTAACACACCCAGGGAAGAGCAGACCGACCCCACTCTGTCAATGTAACACACCCAGGGAAGAGCAGACTGACCCCACTCTGTCAATGTAGCCCACCCTGGAAAGAGCAGACTGACCCCACTCTGTCAATGTAACACTACCAGGAAAGAGCAGACTGACCCCACTGTGTCAATGTAACACACCCAGGGAAGAGCAGACTGACCCCACTCTGTCAATGAAACTCACAAAGGGAAGAGCAGACTGACCCCACTCTGTTAATGTAACACACCCAGGGAAGAGCAAACTGATTACACTCTGTCGATATAAAAAACCCAGGGAAGAGCAGACTCACCCCACTCTGTCAATGTAACCCACCCAGGAAAGAGCAGACTGACCCCACTGTGTCAATGTAACACTCCCAGGAAAGAGCAGACTGACCCCACTGTGTCAATGTAACACACCCAGGGAAGAGCAGACTGACCCCACTCTGTCAATGTAACACACCCAGTGAAGAGCAGACTGACCCCACTCTGTCAATATAACACACCCAGGGAAGAGCAGACTGGCCCCACTCTGTCAATGTAACACACGCAGGGAAGAGCAGACTGACCCCACTGTGTCAATGTAACACACCCAGGGAAGAGCAGACTGACCGAACTCTGTCAATGTAACACACCCAGGGAAGAGCTGACTGGCCCCACTCTGTCAATAAAACACCCCCAGGGAAGAGCAGACTCACCCCACTCTGTCGATGTAACACCCCCAGGGAAGAGCAGACTGACCCAACTCTGTCAATATAACACACCCAGGGAAGAGCAGACTGACCCCATTCTATCAAAGTAACACCCCCAGGGAAGAGCAGACTGACCCCACTCTGTCAATGTAACACACAGGGAAGAGCAGACTGACCCCACTCTGTCAATGTAACACACCCAGGGAAGAGCAGACTGACCCAACTCTGTCAATGTAACACACACATGGAAGAACAGACTGACCCCACTCTGTCAATGTAACACACTCTGTAAAGAGCAGACTGACCCCACTCGGTCAATGTAAAACACACAGGGAAGGGCAGACCGACCCTACTCTGACAATGTAACACACACAGGGAAGAGCAGACTGACCCTTCTCTGTGAATGCAACACATCCAGGGAAGGGCAGACTGACCCCATTCTGTTAATTTAACACCCCCAGGGAAGAGCAGACTGACCCCACTCTTTCAATGTAACACACACAGGGAAGTGCAGACTGACCCCACTCTGTTAATGTAACTCACCCAGGGAAGAGCAGACTGACACAACTCTGTCAATGTAACACACCCATGGAACAACAGACTGACCCCACTATGTCAATGTAACACACCCTGTAAAGAGCAGACTGACCCCACTCTGTCAATGTAACACACACAGGGAAGAGCTGACTGACCCCACTCTGTCAATTTAACGCACCCAGGTTTGAGCACACTGACCCCACTCTGTCAACGTAACACACACAGGGAAGGGCAGACCAACCTAACTCTGTCAATGTAACACACCCTGCAAAGAGCAGACTGACCCCACTCTGTCAATGTAACAGACCCAGGTTTGAGCACACTGACCCCACGCTGTCAATGTAACCCACCCAGGAAAGAGCAGACTGACCCCACTCTGTCAATGTAACACACACAGGGAAGAGCAGACTGACCCCACTCTGTCAATGTAACACACCCAGGGAAGAGCAGACTGACCCCACTCTGTCAATATAACACACCCAGGGAAGAGCAGACTGGCCCCACTCTGTCAATAAAACACCCCCAGTGAAGAGCAGACTCACCCCACTCTGTCGATGTAACACCCCCAGGGAATAGCAGACTGACCCAACTCTGTCAATATAACACACCCAGGGAAGAGCAGACTGACCCCATTCTAGCAAAGTAACACACCCAGGGAAGAGCAGACTGACCCCACTCTGTCTTTGTAACACACCCACGGAAGAGCAGACTGACTTCACTCTGTCAATTTAACACCCCCAGGGAAGAGCAGACTGACCGCACTCTTTCAATGTAACAGACCCAGGGAGGGGAAAATGAGCACACTCTGTCAATGTAACACACCCAGGGAAGAGCAGACTGACCCCACTCTGTCAATGTAACAGACCCAGGGAAGAGCAGACTGACCCGAATCTGTCAGTGTAACACACCCATGGAAGGGCAGACTGACCCCCCTCGGTCAATGTAACACACCCAGGGAAGAGCAGACCGACCCCACTCTGTCAATGTAACACACCCAGGGAAGAGCAGACTGACCCCACTCTGTCAATGTAACCCACCCTGGAAAGAGCAGACTGACCCCACTCTGTCAATGTAACACTACCAGGAAAGAGCAGACTGACCCCACTGTGTCAATGTAACACACCCAGGGAAGAGCAGACTGACCCCACTCTGTCAATGAAACTCACAAAGGGAAGAGCAGACTGACCCCACTCTGTTAATGTAACACACCCAGGGAAGAGCAAACTGATTCCACTCTGTCGATATAAAAAACCCAGGGAAGAGCAGACTCACCCCACTCTGTCAATGTAACCCACCCAGGGAAGAGCAGACTGACCCTTCTCTGTCAATGTATCACACCCAGGGAAGAGCAGACTGACCCCATTCTATCAAAGTAACACCCCCAGGGAAGAGCAGACTGACCCCACTCTGTCAATGTAACACACAGGGAAGAGCAGACTTATTCCACTCTGCCAATGTAACACACCCAGGGAAGAGCAGACTGACCCAACTCTGTCAATGTAACGCACACATGGAAGAACAGACTGACCCCACTCTGTCAATGTAACACACTCTGTAAAGAGCAGACTGACCCCACTCTGTCAATGTAACACACCCAGGGAAGAGCAGACTGGCCCCACTCTGTCAATATAACACCCCCAGGGAAGAGCAGACTCACCCCACTCTGTCGATGTAACACCCCCAGTGAAGAGCAGACTGACCCAACTCTGTCAATATAACACACCCAGGGAAGAGCAGACTGACCCCATTCTAGCAAAGTAACACGCCCAGGGAAGAGCAGACTGACCCCACTCTGTCACTGTAACACACCCACGGAAGAGCAGACTGACCTCACTCTGTCAATTTAACACCCCCAGGGAAGAGCAGACTGACCGCACTCTTTCAATGTAACACACACAGGGAAGAGCAGACTGACCCCACTCTGTTAATGTAACACACAGGGAAGAGCAGACTGACCCCACTCTGTCAATGTAACACACCCAGGGAAGAGCAGACTGACCCCACTCTGTCAATGTAACACACCCTGTAAAGAGCAGACTGACCCCACTCTGTCAAAGTAACACATACAGTGAAGGGCAGACCGACCCCACTCTGTCAATGTAACACACCCAGGGAAGAGCTGACGGACCCCACTCTGTCAATTTAACGCACCCAGGTTTGAGCACACTGACCCCACTCTGTCAATGTAACACACACAGGGATGAGCAGATTGACCCAACTCTGTCAATGTAACCCACTCAGTTAAGAGCAGACTGACCCCAATCGGTCAATGTATCCTTCCCAGGGAAGAGCAAACAGACCGCACTCTGTCAATGGAACACACCCAGGGAAGAGCAGACTGACCCAACTCTGTCAATGTAACACACTCAAGGAAGAACAGACTGACCCCACTCTGTCAATGTAACATACTCTGTAAAGAGCAGACTGACCCCACTCTGTCAATGTAAAACACACAGGGAAGGGCAGACCGACCCCACTCTGACAATGGAACACACGCAGGGAAGAGCAGAGTGGGGTCAGTCTGCTCTTCCCTGTGTTTTACATTGACAGAGTGGGGTCAGTCTGCTCTTCCCTGGGGGTGTTACTTTGATAGAATGGGGTCGGTCTGCTCTTCCCTGGGTGTGTTATATTGACAGAGTTGGGTCAGTCTGCTCTTCCCTGGGTGTGTTACATTGACAGAGTGGGGTCAGTCTGCTCTTCCCTGTGTGTGTTACATTGACAGAGTGGGGTCAGTCTGCTCTTTCCTGGGTGGGTTACATTGACAGAGTGGGGTCAGTGTGCTCAAACCTGGGTGTGTTACATTGACAGAGTGGGTTCAGTCTGCTCTTTGCAGGGTGTGTTACATTGACAGAGTTTGGTTGGTCTGCCCTTCCCTGTGTGTGTTACGTTGACAGAGTGGGGTCAGTGTGCTCAAAACTGGGTGCGTTAAATTGACAGAGTGGGGTCAGTCAGCTCTTCCCTGTGTGTGTTACATTGACAGAGTGGGGTCAGTCTGCTCCTTACAGGGTGTGTTACATTGACATAGTGGGGTCAGTCTGTTCTTCCATGGGTGTGTTACATTGACAGAGTTGTGTCAGTCTGTTCTTCCCTGGGTGAGTTACATTAACAGAGTGGGGTCAGTCTGCACTTCCCTGTGTGTGTTACATTGAAAGAGTGGGGTAAGTCTGCTGTTCCCTGGGGGTGTTAAATTAACAGAATCGGGTCAGTCTGCTCTTCCCTGGGTGTGTTACATTGTCAGAGTAGGGTCGGTCTTCCCTTCCCTGTGTGTTTTACATTGACAGAGTGGGGTCAGTCTGCTCTTTACAGAGTGTGTTACATTGATAGAGTGGGGTCAGTCTGTTCTTCCATGTGGGTGTTATATTGACAGAGTGGGGTCAGTCTGCTCTTCCCTGTTTGTGTTACATTGACAGAGTGGGCCAGTCTGCTCTTCCCTGTGTGTTACATTGACAGAGTGGGGTCAGTCTGCTCTTCCCTGGGGGTGTTACTTTGATAGAATGGGGTCAGTCTGCTCTTCCCTGGGTGTGTTATATTGACAGAGTTGGGTCAGTCTGCTCTTCCCTGGGGGTGTAACATCGACAGAGTGGGTGAGTCTGCTCTTCCCTGGGGGTGTTTTATTGACAGAGTGGTGCCAGTCTGCTCTTCCCTGGGTGTGTTACATTGACAGGGTGGTGTCAGTCTGCTATTCCCTGGGTGTGTTACATTGACACAGTGGCGTCAGTCTGCACTTCCCTGGGTGTGTTACATTGACAGAGTGGGGCCAGTCTGCTCTTCCCTGGGTGTGTTATATTGACAGAGTGGGGTCAGTCTGCGCTTCACTGGGTGTGTTACATTGACAGAGTGGGGTCAGTCTGCTCTTCCCTGGTAGTGTTATATTGACAGAGTGGGGTCAGTCTGCTCTTTCCTGGGTGGGTTACATTGACAGAGAGGGGTCAGTGTGCTATTCCCTGGGTGTCTTAAATTGACAGAGTGGGGTCAGTCTGCTCTTCCCTGGGTGTGTTACATTGACAGAGTGGGGTCAGTCTGCTCTTCCCTTTTTGAGTAACATTGACAGATTGGGGTCTGTCTGCTCTTCCCTGGGTGTGTTACATTGACAGTGTGGGGTCAGTCTGATCTTCCCTGTCGGTGTTACATTGACAGAGTGGGGTCAGTCTGCTCTTCCCTGGGTGTGTTACATTGATAGTGTGGGGTCAGTCTGCTCTTTCCTGGGTGTGTTATATTGACAGAGTTGGGTCACTCTGCTCTTCCCTGGGGGTGTTACATCGACAGAGTGGGGTCAGTCAGCTCTTCCCTGTGTGTGTTACATTGACAGAGTGGGGTCAGTCTGCTCTTTACAGGGTGTGTTACATTGACATAGTGGGGTCAGTCTGTTCTTCCATGGGTGTGTTACATTGACAGAGTGGGGTCAGTCTGCTATTCCCTGTGAGTAACATTGACAGAGTGGGGTCGGTCTGCTCTTACCTGGGTGTGTTACATTGACAGAGGGGGGTCAGTCAGCCCTTTCCTGGGTGTGTTACATTGACAGATTGGGGTCAGTCTGCTCTTCCCTGGGTGTGCTACATTGACAGAGGGGGGTCAGTCTGCCCTTCCCTGTGTGTGTTACATTGAAAGAGTGGGGTCAGTCTGCTCTTCCCTGGGGGTGTTAAATTTACAGAGTGAGGTCAGTCTGCTCTTCACTGGGTGTGTTACATTGACAGAGCGGGGTCTGTCTGCTCTTCCCTGCGTGTATTACTTTGATAGAATGGGGTCAGTCCGCTCTACCCTGGGTGTGTTATATTGACAGAGTTGGGTCAGTCTGCTCTTCCCTGGGGGTGTTACATCGACAGAGTGGGGTCAGTCTGCTCTTCCCTGTATGTGTTACATTGACAGAGTGGGTTCAGTCTGCTCTTTCCTGGGTGGGTTACATTGACAGTGTGGGGTCAGTGTGCTCAAACCTGGGTGGTTACATTGACAGAGTGGGGTCAGTCTGCTCTTTACAGGGTGTGTTACATTGACAGAGTTAGGTTGGTCTGCCCTTCCCTGTGTGTGTTACGTTGACAGAGTGGGGTCAGTGTGCTCAAACCTGGATGCGTTAAATTGACAGAATGGGGTCAGTCAGCTCTTCCCTGTGTGTGTTACATTGACAGAGTGGGGTCAGTCTGCTCTTTACACGGTGTGTTACATTGACATAGTGGGGTCAGTCTGTTCTTCCATGGGTGTGTTACATTGACAGAGTGGAGTCAGTCTGCTATTCCCTGTGTGTAACATTGACAGAGTGGGGTCAGTCTGCTCTTCCCTGTGTGTGTTAGATTGACAGAGTGGGGTCAGTCTGTTCTTCCATGTGTGTGTTACATTGACAGAGTTGGGTCAGTCTGTTCTTCCATGGGTGTGTTACATTGACAGAGTTGTGTCAGTCTGCTCTTCCCTGGGTGTGTTACATTGACAGAGTGGGGTCAGTCTGCTATTCCCTGTGTGCAACATTGACAGAGTGGGGTCAGTCTGCTCTTCCCTGTGTGTGTTAGATTGACAGAATGGGGTCAGTCTGACCTTCCCTGGATGTGTTACATTGACAGAGTGGGGTCAGTTGGATCTTCCCTGGGTGAGTTACATTAACAGAGTGGGGTCAGTCTGCACTTCACTGTGGGTGTTACATTGAAAGAGTGGGGTCAGTCTGCTCTTCCCTGGGGGTGTTAAATTAACAGAATGGGGTCAGTATGCCCTTCCCTGGATGTGTTGCATTCACAGAGAAGGGTAAGTCTGCTCTTCCCTGGGTGTGTTACATTGACAGAGTGGGGTCAGTCTGCTCTTCCCTGGGTGTGTTCCATTGTCAGAGTGGGGTCGGTCTGCCCTTCCCTGTGTGTTTTACATTGACAGAGTGGGGTCAGTCTGCTCTTTACAGAGTGTGTTACATTGACAGAGTGGGGTCAGTCTGTTCTTCCCTAAGTGTGTTACATTGACAGAGTTGGGTCAGTCTGCTCTTCCCTGGGTGTGTTCCATTCACAGAGTGCGGTCTGTTTGCTCTTCCCTGGGAAGGGTACATTGACCGATTGGGGTCAGTCTGCTCTTAACTGAGTGGGTTACATTGACAGAGTTGGGTCAATCTACTCATCCCTGTGTGTGTTACATTGACAGAGGGGGTCAGTCTGCTCTTTCCTGGGTGGGCTACATTGACAGAGTGGGGTCAGTGTGCTCAAACCAGGGTGCGTTAAATTGAAAGAGTGGGTTCCGTCAGCTCTTCCCTGGGTGTGTTACATTGACAGAGTGGGGTCGGTCTTCCCTTCACTGTATGTGTTACATTGACAGAGTGGGGTCAGTCTGCTCTTTCCTGGGTGGGTTACATTGACAGAGTGGGGTCAGTCTGCTATTCCCTGGGTGTGTTACGTTGACAGACTGGGGTCAGTGTGCTCTTCCCTGTATGTGTTACATTGAGACAGTGGTGTTAGTCTGCTCTTTCCTGGGTGGGTTACATTGACAGAGTGGGGTCAGTCTGCTCTTCCCTGGTTGTGTTAAATTGACAGAGTGGGATCGGTTTGCCCTTCCCTGTGTGTGTTACATTGACAGAGTGGGGTCAGTCTGCTCTTTACAGGTTGTGTTACTTTGACAGAGTGGGGTCAGGCTGTTCTTCCATGGGTGTGTTACATTGACAGAGTGGGGTCAGTCTGCTCTTCCCTGTGTGTTACTTTGACAGAGTGGGGTCAGGCTGTTCTTCCATGGGTGTGTTACATTGACAGAGTGGGGTCAGTCTGCTCTTCCCTGTGTGTTACATTTACAGAGTGGGGTCAGTCTGCTCATCAATGCGTGTGTTACATTGGCAGAGTGGGGTTAGTCTGCTCTTCCCTGGGGGTGTTACATTGACAGAGTGGGGTCAGTCTGCACTTCCCTGGGTGTGTTACATTGACAGAGTGTGGTCAGTCTGCTCTTCCCTGGGGGTGTTACATTGACAGAGTGGGGTCAGTCAGCTCTTCCCTGGGGGTGTTACATTGACAGAGTGGGGTCAGTCTGCTCGTCCCTGGGTGTGTTACATTCACAGAGTGGGGTCGGTCTGCCCTTCCCTGTGTGTGTTACATTGACAGAGTGAGGTCAGTCTGCTCTTCCCTGGGTGTGTTACATTGACAGAGTGGGGTCAGTCTGCTCTTCCCTTTTTGAGTTACATTGACAGCGTGGGGTCAGTCTGCTCTTCCCTGGGTGTGTTACGTTGACAGAGTGGGGTCAGTCTGCTCTTCCCTGGGTGTGTTACATTGACAGAGTGGGGTCAGTCTGCTCTTCCCTGGGTCTGTTACATTGACAGAGTGGGGTCAGTCTGCTCTTTACAGAGTGTGTTACATTGACAGAGTGGGGTCAGTCTGTTCTTCCATGTGTTTGTTACATTGACAGAGTTGGGTCAGTCTGCTCTTCCCTGGGTGTTTTACATTGACAGAGTGGGGTCAGTCTGCTCTTCCCTTTTTGAGTTACATTGACAGAGTGGGGTCAGTCTGCTCTTCCCTATGTGTTACATTGACAGAGTGGGGTCAGTCTGCTCTTCCCTGGGGGTGTTACTTTGATAGAATGGGGTCAGTCTGCTCTTCCCTGGGTGTGTTACATTGACAGAGTTCGGTCAGTCTGCTCTTCCCTGGGGGTGTTAAATTGACAGGGTGGGGTCAGTCTGCTCTTCCCTGGGTGTGTTACATTGACAGAGTGGGGTCAGTCTGCTCTTCCCTTTTTGAGTTACATTGACAGAGTTCGGTCAGTCTGCTCTTCCCTGGGGGTGTTAAATTGACAGGGTGGGGTCAGTCTGCTCTTCCCTGGGTGTGTTACATTGACAGAGTGGGGTCAGTCTGCTCTTCCCTTTTTGAGTTACATTGACAGAGTGGGGTCAGTCTGCTCTTCCCTGGGTGTGTTACATTGACAGAGTGGGGTCAGTCTGCTCTTCCCTGGGTCTGTTACATTGACAGAGTGGGGTCAGTCTGCTCTTTGCAGGGTGTGTTACATTGACAGAGTGGGGTCAGTCTGATCTTCCCTGCGTGTGTTACATTGACAGAGTGTGGTCAGTCTGCTCTTCCCTGGGTGTGTTACATTGACAGAGTGGAGTCAGTCTGCTCTTCCCTGGGTATGTTACATTGACAGAGTGGGGTCAGCCTGCTCTTCCCTTTTTGAGTTACATTGACAGAGTTTGGTCAGCCTGCTCTTCCCTGGGTGTGTTAGACTGAGAGAGTGGGGTCAGTCTGCACTTCCCTGCGTGTGTTACATTGACAGAGTGTGGTCAGTCTGCTCTTCCCTGGGTGTGTTACATTGACAGAGTGGAGTCAGTCTGCTCTTCCCTGGGTGGGTTACATTGACAGAGTGGGATCAGTCTGCTCTTCCCTTTGTGAGTTACATTGACAGTATGGGATCAGTCTGCTCTGCCCTGGGTGTGTTACATTGACACAGTGGGGTCAGTCTGCTCTTCCCTGGGTGTGTTACATTGACAGAGTGGGGTCAGTCGGCTATGCCCTGGTGATGTTACTTTGACAGAGTGTGGTCAGTCTGCACTTCCCTGCGTGCGTTACATTGACAGAGTGTGGTCAGTCTGCTCTTCCCTGGGTGTGTTACATTGACAGATTGGAGTCAGTCTGCTCTTCCATTTGTGAGATACATTGACAGAGTGGGGTCAGTCTGCTCTTCCCTGAGTGAGTTACATTGACAGAATGGGGTCAGTCTGCTCTTCCCAGGGGGTGTTACATTGACAGAGTGGGGTCAGTCGTATCTTCCCTTGGTGAGTTACATTGACAGAGTTGGGTCAGTCTGCACTTCCCTGGGTGTCTTACATTGACAGTGAAGGGTCAGTCTGCTCTTACCTGGATGTGTTACATTGACAGAGTGGGGTGAGTCTGCTCTTCCCAGGGTGTGTTACACAGACAGAGTGGAAACAATTTGCTCTTCCCTGGGTGGGTTACATTAACAGAGTGTGGTCAGTCTGCTCTCACCTGACTGGGTTACATTGACAGAGTGGGGTCAGTCTGCTCTTCGCTGGGTGCGTTACTTTGACAGAGTGGGGTCAGTCTGTTCTTCCCCGGGTGTGTTACATTGAGAGAGTGGGGTCAGTCTGCTTTTCCCTGGCTGTGTTACATTGACAGAGTGGGGTCAGTCTGCTCTTCCCTGGGTGTGTTACATTGACAGAGTGGGGTCAGTCTGCTCTTCCCTGGATGTGTAACATTGACAGAGTGGGGTCAGTCTGCTCTTCCCTGGGTGTGTTACATTGACAGAGTGGGGTCAGTCTGCTCTTCCCTGGGTGGGTTACATTGAGAGAGTGGGGTGAGTCTGCTCTTCCCAGGGTGTGTTACATCGACAGAGTGGAAACAGTTTGCTCTTCCCTGGGTGGGTTACATTAACAGAGTGGGGTCAGTCTGCTCTAACCTGTGTGGGTTACATTGACAGAGTGGGGTCAGTCTGCTCTTCGCTCGGTGCGTTACATTGACAGAGTGGGGTCAGTCTTGTCTGCCCTGGGTGTGTTACATTGACAGAGAGGGGTCAGTCTGCTCTTTCCTGGGTGTGTTACATTGACAGAGTGGGGGCAGTCTGCTCTTCCCTTTGTGAGTGACATTGAAAGAATGAGGTCAGTCTGCTCTTCCCTGGGGGTGTTACATTGAAAGAGTGAGGTCAGTGTGCTCTTCCCTGGGTGTCTTACATATGCAGAGTGGGGTCGGTCTGCTCTTCCCTGGGTGTGTTACATGAACAGAGTGAGGTCAGTCTGCTCTTCCCTGTGTGTTACATTGACTGAGTGGGGTCAGTCAGGTCTTCCCTGTGTGTGTTACATTGACAGAGTGTGGTCAGTCTGCTCTTCCCTGGGTGTGTTACATTAACAGAGTGAGGTCAGTCTGCTCTTCTCTGTGTGTTACATTGACTGAGTGGGGTCAGTCAGGCCTTCCCTGTGTGTGTTACATTGACAGAGTGGGATCAGTCTGCTCTTCACTGGGTGTGTTACATTGACGCAGTGGGGTCGGTCTGCTCTTCACTGGGTGGGTTACATTGACAGAGTGGGGTCAGTCTGCTCTTCCCTTTGTGAGTTACATTGACAGACTGGGGTCAGTCTGCTCTTCCCTGGGTGTGTTACATTGACAGAGAGGGGTCAGTCTGCTCTTCCCTGGGTGTGTTACATTGACAGACTGGGGTCAGTCGGCTCTGCCCTGGTGGTGTTACTTTGACAGAGTGTGGTCAGTCCGCACTTCCCTGCGTGTGTTACATTGACAGAGTGTGGTCAGTCTTCTCTTCCCTGGGTGTGTTACATTGACAGAGTGGAGTCAGTCTGCTCTTCCCTGGGTGTGTTACATTGACAGAGTGGGGTCAGTCTGCTCTTCCCTTTGTGAGTTACATTGACAGACTGGGGTCAGTCTGCTCTTCCCTGCGTGTGTTACATTGACAGAGTGTGGTCAGTCTACTCTTCCCTGGGTGTGTTACATTGACAGAGTGGGGTCAGTCTGCTCTTCCCTTTGTGAGTTACATTGACAGACTGGGGTCAGTCTGCTCTTCCCTGGGTGTGTTACATTGAGAGAGTGGGGTCAGTCTGCTTTTCCCTGGATGTGTTACATTGACAGAGTGGGGTCAGTCTGCTCTTCCCTGGGTGTGTTACATTGACAGAGTGGGGTCAGTCTGCTCTTCCCTGGGTGTGTTACATTGACAGAGTGGGGTCAGTCTGCTCTTCCCTGGGGGTGTTACATTGACAGAGTGAGGTCAGTCTGCTCTTCCCTGGGTGGGTTACATTGAGAGAGTGGGGTGAGTCTGCTCTTCCCAGGGTGTGTTACATCGACAGAGTGTAAACAGTTTGCTCTTCCCTGGGTGGGTTACATTAACAGAGTGGGGTCAGTCTGCTCTACCCTGGGTGGGTTACATTGACAGAGTGTGGTCAGTCTGCTCTTCGCTGGGTGCGTTACATTGACAGAGTGGGGTCAGTCTTGTCTGCCCTGGGTGTGTTACATTGACACAGAGGGGTCAGTCTGCTCTTTCCTGGGTGTGTTACATTGACAGAGCGGGGGCAGTCTGCTCTTCCCTTTGTGAGTGACATTGAAAGAATGAGGTCAGTCTGCTCTTCCCTGGGGGTGTTACATTGACAGAGTGAGGTCAGTGTGCTCTTCCGTGGGTGTCTTACATATGCAGAGTGGGGTCGGTCTGCTCTTCCCTGGGTGTGTTACATGAACAGAGTGAGGTCAGTCTGCTCTTCCCTGTGTGTTACATTGACTGAGTGGGGTCAGTCAGGTCTTCCCTGTGTGTGTTACATTGACAGAGTGTGGTCAGTCTGCTCTTCCCTGGGTGTGTTACATTAACAGAGTGAGGTCAGTCTGCTCTTCTCTGTGTGTTACATTGACTGAGTGGGGTCAGTCAGGCCTTCCCTGTGTGTGTTACATGGACAGAGTGGGATCAGTCTGCTCTTCACTGGGTGTGTTACATTGACGAAGTGGGGTCGGTCTGCTCTTCACTGGGTGGGTTACATTGACAGAGTGGGGTCAGTCTGCTCTTCCCTTTGTGAGTTACATTGACAGACTGGGGTCAGTCTGCTCTTCCCTGGGTGTGTTACATTGACAGAGAGGGGTCAGTCTGCTCTTCCCTGGGTGTGTTACATTGACAGACTGGGGTCAGTCGGCTCTGCCCTGGTGGTGTTACTTTGACAGAGTGTGGTCAGTCTGCACTTCCCTGCGTGTGTTACATTGACAGAGTGTGGTCAGTCTACTCTTCCCTGGGTGTGTTACATTGACAGAGTGGAGTCAGTCTGCTCTTCCCTGGGTGTGTTACATTGACAGAGTGGGGTCAGTCTGCTCTTCCCTTTGTGAGTTACATTGACAGACTGGGGTCAGTCTGCTCTTCCCTGGGTGTGTTACATTGACAGAGTGGGGTCAGTCTGCTCTTCCCTGGGTGTGTTACATTGACAGAGTGGAGTCAGTCTGCTCTTCCCTGGGTGTGTTGCATTGACAGAGTGGGGTCAGTCTGCTCTTCCCTTTGTGAGTTACATTGACAGACTGGGGTCAGCCTGCTCTAACCTGGGTGGGTTACATTGACAGAGTGGGGTCAGTCTGCTCTTCGCTGGGTGCGTTACATTGACAGAGTGGGGTCAGTCTTGTCTGCCCTGGGTGTGTTACATTGACACAGAGGGTCAGTCTGCTCTTTCCTGGGTGTGTTACATTGACAGAGTGGGGGCAGTCTGCTCTTCCCTTTGTGAGTGACATTGAAAGAATGAGGTCAGTCAGCTCTTCCCTGGGGGTGTTACATTGACAGAGTGAGGTCAGTGTGCTCTTCCCTGGGTGTCTTACATATGCAGAGTGGGGTCGGTCTGCTCTTCCCTGGGTGTGTTACATTAACAGAGTGCGGTCAGTCTGCTCTTCCCTGTGTGTTACATTGACTGAGTGGGGTCAGTCAGGTCTTCCCTGTGTGTGTTACATTGACAGAGTGTGGTCAGTCTGCTCTTCCCTGGGTGTGTTACATTAACAGAGTGAGGTCAGTCTGCTCTTCTCTGTGTGTTACTTTGACTGAGTGGGGTCAGTCAGGCCTTCCCTGTGTGTGTTACATTGACAGAGTGGGATCAGTCTGCTCTTCACTGGGTGTGTTACATTGACGCAGTGGGGTCGGTCTGCTCTTCACTGGGTGGGTTACATTGACAGAGTGGGGTCAGTCTGCTCTTCCCTTTGTGAGTTACATTGACAGACTGGGGTCAGTCTGCTCTTTCCTGGGTGTGTTACATTGACAGAGTGGGGTCAGTCGGCTCTGCCCTGGTGGTGTTACTTTGACAGAGTGTGGTCAGTCTGCACTTCCCTGCGTGTGTTACATTGACAGAGTGTGGTCAGTCTGCTCTTCCCTGGGTGTGTAACATTGACAGAGTGGAATCAGTCTGCTCTTCCCTGGGTGTGTTACATTGACAGAGTGGGGTCAGTCTGCTCTTCCCTTTGTGAGTTACATTGACAGACTGGGGTCAGTCTGCTCTTCCCTGGGTGTGTTACATTGACAGAGTGGGGTCAGTCTGCACTTCCCTGCGTGTGTTACATTGACAGAGTGTGGTCAGTCTGCTGTTCACCGGGTGTGTTATATTGACAGAGTGGAGTCAGTCTGCTCTTCCCTATGTGAGTTACATTGACAGAGTGGGGTCAGTCTGCTCTTCCCTATGTGAGTTACATTGACAGACTGGGGTCAGTCTGCTCTGCCCTGAGTGTGTTACATTGACAGAGTGGGGTCAGTCGGCTATGCCCTGGTGGTGTTACTTTGACAGAGTGTGGTCAGTCTGCACTTCCCTGCGTGTGTTACATTGACAGAGTGTGGTCAGCCTGCTCTTCCCTGGGTGTGTTACATTGACAGAGTGGAGTCAGTCTGCACTTCCCTGGGTGTGTTACATTGACAGAGTGGGGTCAGTCTGCTCTTCCCTGGATATGTTACATTGACAGGGTGGGGTCAGTCTGCTCTTCCCTTTGTGAGATACATTGACAGAGTGGGGTCAGTCTGCTCTTCCCAGGGGGTGTTACATTGACAGAGTGGGGTCAGTCGTATCTTCCCTGGGTGAGTTACATTGACAGAGTTGGGTCAGTCTGCACTTCCCTGGGTGTCTTACATTGACAGAGAAGGGTCAGTCTGCTCTTACCTAGATGTGTTATATTGACAGAGTGGGGTGAGTCTGCTCTTCCCAGGGTGTGTTACACAGACAGAGTGGAAACAGTTTGCTCTTCCCTGGGTGGGTTACATTAACAGAGTGGGGTCAGTCTGCTCTACCCTGACTGGGTTACATTGACAGAGTGGGGTCAGTCTGCTCGTCGCTGGGTGCGTTAAATTGACAGAGTGGGGTCAGTCTTGTCTTCCCTGGGTGTGTTACTTTGACACAGAGGGGTCAGTCTGCACCTTCCTGGGAGTATTACATTGACACAGTGGGATCAGTCTCTTCTTCACTGTGTGTGTTACATTGACAGAGTGGGGTCAGTCTGCTCTTCCCCGGGTGTGTTACATTGAGAGAGTGGGGTCAGTCTGCTCTTCCCTGGGTGTGTTACATTGACAGAGTGGGGTCAGTCTGCTCTTCCCTGGGTGTGTTACATTGACAGAGTGGGGTCGGTCTGCTCTTCCCTGGGTGTGTTACATTGACAGAGGGGGGTCAGTCTGTCCTTCCCTGGGTGTGTTACACTGACAGATTGGGGTCAGTCTGCTCTTCCCTGGGTGGGTTACATTGAGAGAGTGGGGTGAGTCTGCTCTTCCCAGGGTGTGTTACATTGACAGAGTGTGCTCAGTCTGCTCTTCCCTGGGGGTCTTACATTGACAGAGTGGGGTCAGTCTGCTCTTCCCTGGGGGTGTTACATTGAAAGAGTGGTGTCAGTCTGCTCTTCCCTGGGTGTGTTAAATTGACAGAGTGAGGTCAGTCTGCTCTTCACTGGGTGTGTTACAGTGACAGGGTGAGGTCAGTCTGCTCTTCCCTGGGTGTGTTACTTTGATAGAATGGGGTCAGTCTGCTCTTCCCTGGGTGTGTTACATTGACAGAGTTGGGTCAGTCTGCTCTTCCCTGGGGGTGTTACATTGACAGAGTGGGGTCAGTCTGCTCTTCCCTGGGGGTGTTACATTGACAGAGTGGGGTCAGTCTGCTCTTCCCTGGGTGGGTTACATTGAGAGAGTGGGGTGAGTCTGCTCTTCCCAGGGTGTGTTACATCGACAGAGTGGAAACAGTTTGCTCTTCCCTGGGTGGGTTACATTAACAGAATGGGGTCAGTCTGCTCTACCCTGGGTGGGTTACATTGACAGAGTGGGGTCAGTCTGCTCTTCGCTGGGTGCGTTACATTGACAGAGTGGGGTCAGTCTTGTCTGCCCTGGGTGTGTTACATTGACACAGAGGGGTCAGTCTGCTCTTTCCTGTGTGTGTTACATTGACAGAGTGGGGCAGTCTGCTCTTCCCTTTGTGAGTGACATTGAAAGAATGAGGTCAGTCTGCTCTTCCCTGGGGGTGTTACATTGACAGAGTGGGGTCAGTCTGCTCTTCACTGGGTGTGTTACATTGACGCAGTGGGGTCGGTCTGCTCTTCCCTGGGTGGGTTACATTGACAGAGTGGGGTCAGTCTGCTCTTCCCTTTGTGAGTTACATTGACAGACTGGGGTCAGTCTGCTGTTCCCTGGGTGTGTGACATTGACAGAGTGGGGTCGGTCTGCTCTTCCCTAGGTGTGTTACATTGACAGAGTGGGGTCAGTCGGCTCTGCCCTGGTGGTGTTACTTTGACAGAGTGTGGTCAGTCTGCACTTCCCTGCGTGTTGTACATTGACAGAGTGTGGTCAGTCTGCTCTTCCCTGGGTGTGTTACATTGACAGAGTGGAGTCAGTCTGCTCTTCCCTGGGTGTGTTACATTGACAGATTGGGGTCAGTCTGCTATTCCCTTTGTGAGTTACATTGACAGACTGGTGTCAGTGTGCTCTTCCCTGAGTGTGTTACATTGACAGAGTGGGGTCAGTCTGCTCTTCCCTGGGTGTGTTACATTGACAGAGTGGGGTCAGTCGGCTATGCCCTGGTGGTGTTACTTTGACAGAGTGTGGTCAGTCTGCACTTCCCTGCGTGTGTTACATTGACAGAGTGGAGTCAGTCTGCACTTCCCTGGGTGTGTTACATTGACAGAGTGGGGTCAGTCTGCTCTTCCCTGGATATGTTACATGGACAGGGTGGGGTCAGTCTGCTCTTCCCTTTGTGAGATACATTGACAGAGTGGGGTCAGTCTGCTCTTCCCTGAGTGAGTTACATTGACAGAATGGGGTCAGTCTGCTCTTCCCAGGGGGTGTTACATTGACAGAGTGGGGTCTGTCGTATCTTCACTGGGTGAGTTACATTGACAGAGTTGGGTCAGTCTGCACTTCCCTGGGTGTCTTACATTGACAGAGAAGGGTCAGTCTGCTCTTACCTGGATGTGTTACATTGACAGAGTGGGGTGAGTCTGCTCTTCCCAGGGTGTGTGACACAGACAGAGTGGAAACAGTTTGCTCTTCCCTGGGTGGGTTACATTAACAGAGTGGGGTCAGACTGCTCTACCCTGACTGGGTTACATTGACAGAGTGGGGTCAGTCTGCTCTTCGCTGGGTGCGTTACATTGACAGAGTGGGGTCAGTCTTGTCTTCCCTGGGTGTGTTACATTGACACAGAGGGGTCAGTCTGCACTTTCCTGGGAGTGTTACATTGACACAGTGGGATCAGTCTCTTCTTCACTGTGTGTGTTACATTGACAGAGTGGGGTCAGTCTGCTCTTCCCCGGGTGTGTTACATTGAGAGAGTGGCGTTAGTCTGCTCTTCCCTGGGTGTGTTACATTGACAGAGTGGGGTCAGTCGGCTCTTCCCTGGGTGTGTTACATTGACAGAGTGGGGTCAGTCTGCTCTTCCCTGGGTGTGTTACATTGACAGAGTGCGGTCAGTCTGCTCTTCACTGAGAGTGTCACATTGACAGAGTGGGGTCAGTCTGCTCTTCCCTGGGTGTGTATCATTGACAGTGTGGGATCAGTCTGCTCTTCCCTGGGTTTGTTACATTGACAGAGTGGGGTCAGTCTGCTCTTCCCTGGGTGCGTTACATTGACAGAGTGGGGTCAGTCTGTTCTTCCCTGAGTGTGTTACTTTGACAGAGTGGGTTTAGTCTGCTCTTCCCAGGGTGTGTTACATTGACAGAGTGGGGTAAGTCTGCTTTTCCATGGGTCTGTGATATTGACAGTGTGTGGTCAGTCTGCTCTTCCCTGGGTGCGTTACATAGACAGAGTGGGGTCAGTATGCTCTTCCCTGGGTGTGTTACATTGACAGAACAGGGTCTGTCTGCCTTTCCCTGGGTGTGTTACATTGACAGAGTGGGGTTAGTCTGCTCTTCCCTGGGTGTGTTACATTGACAGAGTGCGGTCAGTCTGCTCTTCCCCCGGTGGGTTACATTGAAAGTGTGGGGTCAGTCTGCTCTTCCCTGGGTGTGTTACATTGACAGAGTTGGGTCAGTCTGCTCTTCCCTGGGGGTGTTACATTGACAGAGTGGGGTCAGTCTGCTCTTCCCTGGGGGTGTTACATTGACAGAGTGGGGTCAGTCTGCTCTTCCCTGGGTGGGTTACATTGAGAGAGTGGGGTGAGTCTGCTCTTCCCAGGGTGTGTTACATCGACAGAGTGGAAACAGTTTGCTCTTCCATGGGTGGGTTACATTAACAGAGTGGGGTCAGTCTGCTCTACCCTTGGTGGGTTACATTGACAGAGTGGGGTCAGTCTGCTCTTCGCTGGGTGCGTTACATTGACAGAGTGGGGTCAGTCTTGTCTGCCCTGGGTGTGTTACATTGACACAGAGGGGTCAGTCTGCTCTTTCCTGGGTGTGTTACATTGACAGAGCGGGGGCAGTCTGCTCTTCCCTTTGTGAGTGACATTGAAAGAATGAGGTCAGTCTGCTCTTCCCTGGGGGTGTTACATTGACAGAGTGAGGTCAGTGTGCTCTTCCCTTTGTGAGTTACATTGACAGACTGGGGTCAGTCTGCTCTTCCCTGGGTGTGTTATATTGACAGAGTGGGGTCAGTCTGCTCTTCACTGGGTGTGTTACATTGACGCAGTGGGGTCGGTCTGCTCTTCCCTGGGTGGGTTACATTGACAGAGTGGGGTCAGTCTGCTCTTCCCTTTGTGAGTTACATTGACAGACTGGGGTCAGTCTGCTCTTCCCTGGGTGTGTGACATTGACAGAGTGGGGTCGGTCTGCTCTTCCCTGGGTGTGTTACATTGACAGAGTGGAGTCAGTCTGCTCTTCCCTGCGTGTGTTACATTGACAGAGTGGGGTCAGTCTGCTCTTCTCTTTGTGAGTTACATTGACAGACTGGGGTCAGTCTGCTCTTCCCTGGGTGTGTTAGATTGACAGAGTGGGGTGAGTCTGCGCTTCCCTGCGCGTGTTACTTTGACAGAGTGTGGTCAGTCTGCTCTTCCCTGGGTGTGTTACATTGACAGAGTGGAGTCAGTCAGCTCTTCCCTGGGTGGGTTACATTGACAGAGTGGGGTCAGTCTGCTCTTCCCTTTGTGAGTTACATTGACAGACTGGTGTCAGTGTGCTCTTCCCTGAGTGTGTTACATTGACAGAGTGGGGTCAGTCTGCTCTTCCCTGGGTGTGTTACATTGACAGAGTGGGGTCAGTCGGCTATGCCCTGGTGGTGTTACTTTGACAGAGTGTGGTCAGTCTGCACTTCCCTGCGTGTGTTACATTGACAGAGTGGAGTCAGTCTGCACTTCCCTGGGTGTGTTACATTGACAGAGTGGGGTCAGTCTGCTCTTCCCTGGATATGTTACATTGACAGGGTGGGGTCAGTCTGCTCTTCCCTTTGTGAGATAAATTGACAGAGTGGGGTCAGTCTGCTCTTCCCTGAGTGAGTTACATTGACAGAATTGGGTCAGTCTGCTCTTCCCAGGGGGTGTTACATTGACAGAGTGGGGTCTGTCGTATCTTCACTGGGTGAGTTACATTGACAGAGTTGGGTCAGTCTGCACTTCCCTGGGTGTCTTACATTGACAGAGAAGGGTCAGTCTGCTCTTACCTGGATGTGTTACATTGACAGAGTGGGGTGAGTCTGCTCTTCCCAGGGTGTGTTACACAGACAGAGTGGAAACAGTTTGCTCTTCCCTGGGTGGGTTACATTAACAGAGTGGCGTCAGACTGCTCTACCCTGACTGGGTTACATTGACAGAGTGGGGTCAGTGTGCTCTTCGCTGGGTGCGTTACATTGACAGAGTGGGGTCAGTCTTGTCTTCCCAGGGTGTGTTACATTGACACAGAGGGGTCAGTCTGCACTTTCCTGGGAGTGTTACATTGACACAGTGGGATCAGTCTCTTCTTCACTGTGTGTGTTACATTGACAGAGTGGGGTCAGTCTGCTCTTCCCCGGGTGTGTTACATTGAGAGAGTGGCGTTAGTCTGCTCTTCCCTGGGTGTGTTACATTGACAGAGTGGTGTCAGTCGGCTCTTCCCTGGGTGTGTTACATTGACAGAGTGCGGTCAGTCTGCTCTTCCCTGGGTGTGTTACATTGACAGAGTGCGGTCAGTCTGCTCTTCACTGAGAGTGTCACATTGACAGAGTGGGGTCAGTCTGCTCTTCCCTGGTTGTGTATCATTGACAGTGTGGGATCAGTCTGCTCTTCCCTGGGTTTGTTACATTGACAGAGTGGGGTCAGTCTGCTCTTCCCTGGGTGCGTTACATTGACAGAGTGGGGTCAGTCTGTTCTTCCCTGAGTGTGTTACTTTGACAGAGTGGGTTTAGTCTGCTCTTCCCAGGGTGTGTTACATTGACAGAGTGGGGTCAGTCTGCTTTTCCCTGGGTCTGTGATATTGACAGCGTGTGGTCAGTCTGCTCTTCCCTGGGTGCGTTACATAGACAGAGTGGGGTCAGTATGCTCTTCCCTGGGTGTGTTACATTGACAGAACAGGGTCTGTCTGCCTTTCCCTGGGTGTGTTACATTGACAGAGTGGGGTTAGTCTGCTCTTCCCTGGGTGTGTTACATTGACAGAGTGCGGTCAGTCTGCTCTTCCCCCGGTGGTTTACATTGAAAGTGTTGGGTCAGTCTGCTCTTCCCTGGGTGTGTTACATTGACAGAGTGGGGTCAGTCTGCTCTTCCCAGGGTGTTTTACATTGACAGAATTGGGTAAGTTTGATCTTCCCTGGGTGTATAACGTTGAGAGAAAGGGGTCAGTCTGCTCTTCCCTGTGTGTGTTACATTGACAGAGTGAACTCAGTCTGCTCTTCCCTGGGTGTGTTGCAATGACAGAGTGTGGTCAGTCTGCTCTTCCCTGTGTCTGTTATATTGACCGAGTGAGATCATTCTGCTCTTCCCTGGCTGTGTTACATTGCCAGAGTGGTGTCAGTTAGTTCTTCCCTGGGAGTGTTACATTGACAGAGAGTGGTCAGTCTGCTCATCCCTGGGTGTGTTAAATTGACAGAGTGGGGTCAGTCTGCTCTTCCCTGGCTGGGTTATATTGGCAGGGTGGGGTCAGTCTACTCTTCCCTGGGTGTGTTTCATTGACAGAGGGGGGTCAGTCTGCTCTTCCCTGAGTGTGTTACATTGACAGGGTGGGGTCAGTCTGCTCTTCCCTGGGTCTGTTACATTGACAGAGTGGGGTCAGTCTGCTCTTCCCTGGGTGTGTTACATTGACAGAGTGGGGTCAGTCGGCTCTGCCCTGGTGGTGTTACTTTGACAGAGTGTGGTCAGTCTGCACTTCCCGGCGTGTGTTACATTGACAGAGTGTGGTCAGTCTGCTCTTCCCTGGGTGTGTTACATTGACAGAGTGGAGTCAGTCTGCTCTTCCCTGGGTGTGTTACATTGACAGAGTGGGGTCAGTCTGCTCTTCCCTTTGTGAGTTACATTGACAGACTGGGGTCAGTCTGCTCTTCCCTGGGTGTGTGACATTGACAGAGTGGGGTCGGTCTGCTCTTCGCTGGGTGTGTTACATTGACAGAGTGGAGTCAGTCTGCTCTTCCCTGGGTGTGTTACATTGACAGAGTGGTGTCAGTCTGCTCTTCCCTGGCTGGGTTATATTGGCAGAGTGGGGTCAGTCTACTCTTCCCTGGGTGTGTTTCATTGACAGAGGGGGGTCAGTCTGCTCTTCCCTGAGTGTGTTACATTGACAGGGTGGGGTCAGTCTGCTCTTCCCTGGGTCTGTTACATTGACAGAGTGGGGTCAGTCTGCTCTTCCCTGGGTGTGTTACATTGACAGAGTGGGGTCAGTCGGCTCTGCCCTGGTGGTGTTACTTTGACAGAGTGTGGTCAGTCTGCACTTCCCTGCGTGTGTTACATTGACAGAGTGTGGTCAGTCTGCTCTTCCCTGGGTGTGTTACATTGACAGAGTGGAGTCAGTCTGCTCTTCCCTGGGTGTGTTACATTGACAGAGTGGGGTCAGTCTGCTCTTCCCTTTGTGAGTTACATTGACAGAGTGGGGTCAGTCTGCGCTTCCCTGCGCGTGTTACTTTGACAGAGTGTGGTCAGTCTGCTCTTCCCTGGGTGTGTTACATTGACAGAGTGGAGTCAGTCAGCTCTTCCCTGGGTGGGTTACATTGACAGAGTGGGGTCAGTCTGCTCTTCCCTTTGTGAGTTACATTGACAGACTGGTGTCAGTGTGCTCTTCCCTGAGTGTGTTACATTGACAGAGTGGGGTCAGTCTGCTCTTCCCTGGGTGTGTTACATTGACAGAGTGGGGTCAGTCGGCTATGCCCTGGTGGTGTTACTTTGACAGAGTGTGGTCAGTCTGCACTTCCCTGCGTGTGTTACATTGACAGAGTGGAGTCAGTCTGCACTTCCCTGGGTGTGTTACATTGACAGAGTGGGGTCAGTCTGCTCTTCCCTGGATATGTTACATTGACAGGGTGGGTTCAGTCTGCTCTTCCCTTTGTGAGATAAATTGACAGAGTGGGGTCAGTCTGCTCTTCCCTGAGTGAGTTACATTGACAGAATGGGGTCAGTCTGCTCTTCCCAGGGGGTGTTACATTGACAGAGTGGGGTCTGTCGTATCTTCACTGGGTGAGTTACATTGACAGAGTTGGGTCAGTCTGCACTTCCCTGGGTGTCTTACATTGACAGAGAAGGGTCAGTCTGCTCTTACCTGGATGTGTTACATTGACAGAGTGGGGTGAGTCTGCTCTTCCCAGGGTCTGTTACACAGACAGAGTGGAAACAGTTTGCTCTTCCCTGGGTGGGTTACATTAACAGAGTGGGGTCAGACTGCTCTACCCTGACTGGGTTACATTGACAGAGTGGGGTCAGTCTGCTCTTCGCTGGGTGCGTTACATTGACAGAGTGGGGTCAGTCTTGTCTTCCCTGGGAGTGTTACATTGACACAGAGGGGTCAGTCTGCACTTTCCTGGGAGTGTTACATTGACACAGTGGGATCAGTCTCTTCTTCACTGTGTGTGTTACATTGACAGAGTGGGGTCAGTCTGCTCTTCCCCGGGTGTGTTACATTGAGAGAGTGGCGTTAGTCTGCTCTTCCCTGGGTGTGTTACATTGACAGAGTGGGGTCAGTCGGCTCTTCCCTGGGTGTGTTACATTGACAGAGTGCGGTCAGTCTGCTCTTCCCTGGGTGTGTTACATTGACAGAGTGCGGTCAGTCTGCTCTTCACTGAGAGTGTCACATTGACAGAGTGGGGTCAGTCTGCTCTTCCCTGGGTGTGTATCATTGACAGTGTGGGATCAGTCTGCTCTTCCCTGGGTTTGTTACATTGACAGAGTGGGGTCAGTCTGCTCTTCCCTGGGTGCGTTACATTGACAGAGTGGGGTCAGTCTGTTCTTCCCTGAGTGTGTTACTTTGACAGAGTGGGTTTAGTCTGCTCTTCCCAGGGTGTGTTACATTGACAGAGTGGGGTCAGTCTGCTTTTCCCTGGGTCTGTGATATTGACAGAGTGTGGTCAGTCTGCTCTTCCCTGGGTGCGTTACATAGACAGAGTGGGGTCAGTATGCTCTTCCCTGGGTGTGTTACATTGACAGAACAGGGTCTGTCTGCCTTTCCCTGGGTGTGTTACATTGACAGAGTGGGGTTAGTCTGCTCTTCCCTGGGTGTGTTACATTGACAGAGTGCGGTCAGTCTGCTCTTCCCCCGGTGGGTTACATTGAAAGTGTTGGGTCAGTCTGCTCTTCCCTGGGTGTGTTACATTGACAGAGTGGGGTCAGTCTGCTCTTCCCAGGGTGCTATACATTGACAGAATTGGGTAAGTTTGATCTTCCCTGGGTGTATAACGTTGAGAGAAAGGGGTCAGTCTGCTCTTCCCTGTGTGTGTTACATTGACAGAGTGAACTCAGTCTGCTCTTCCCTGGGTGTGTTGCAATGACAGAGTGTGGTCAGTCTGCTCTTCCCTGTGTCTGTTATATTGACCGAGTGAGATCATTCTGCTCTTCCCTGGCTGTGTTACATTGCCAGAGTGGTGTCATTTAGTTCTTCCCTGGGAGTGTTACATTGACAGAGAGTGGTCAGTCTGCTCATCCCTGGGTGTGTTAAATTGACAGAGTGGGGTCAGTCTGCTCTTCCCTGGCTGGGTTATATTGGCAGAGTGGGGTCAGTCTACTCTTCCCTGGGTGTGTTTCATTGACAGAGGGGGGTCAGTCTGCTCTTACCTGTGTGTGTTACATTGACAGTGTGGGGTCAGTCTGCTCTTCCCTGGGTCTGTTACATTGACAGAGTGGGGTCAGTCTGCTCTTCCCTGGGTGTGTTACATTGACAGAGTGGGGTCAGTCGGCTCTGCCCTGGTGGTGTTACTTTGACAGAGTGTGGTCAGTCTGCACTTCCCTGCGTGTGTTACATTGACAGAGTGTGGTCAGTCTGCTCTTCCCTGGGTGTGTTACATTGACAGAGTGGAGTCAGTCTGCTCTTCCCTGGGTGTGTTACATTGACAGAGTGGGGTCAGTCTGCTCTTCCCTTTGTGAGTTACATTGACAGACTGGGGTCAGTCTGCTCTTCCCTGGGTGTGTTAGATTGACAGAGTGGGGTGAGTCTGCACTTCCCTGCGCGTGTTACATTGACAGAGTGTGGTCAGTCTGCTCTTCCCTGGGTGTGTTACATTGACAGAGTGGAGTCAGTCAGCTCTTCCCTGGGTGGGTTACATTGACAGAGTGGGGTCAGTCTGCTCTTCCCTTTGTGAGTTACATTGACAGACTGGGGTCAGTGTGCTCTTCCCTGAGTGTGTTACATTGACAGAGTGGGGTCAGTCTGCTCTTCCCTGGGTGTGTTACATTGACAGAGTGGGGTCAGTCGGCTCTGCCCTGGTGGTGTTACTTTGACAGAGTGTGGTCAGTCTGCACTTCCCTGCGTGTGTTACATTTTCAGAGTGTGGTCAGTCTGCTCTTCCCTGGGTGTGTTACATTGACAGAGTGGAGTCAGTCTGCTCTTCCCTGGGTGTGTTACATTGACAGAGTGAGGTCAGTCTGCTCTTCCCTTTGTGAGTTACATTGACAGACTGGGGTCAGTCTGCTCTTCCCTGGGTGTGTTAGATTGACAGAGTGGGGTGAGTCGGCACTTCCCTGCGCGTGTTACATTGACAGAGTGTGGTCAGTCTGCTCTTCCCTGGGTGTGTTACATTGACAGAGTGGAGTCAGTCAGCTCTTCCCTGGGTGGGTTACATTGACAGAGTGGGGTCAGTCTGCTCTTCCCTTTGTGAGTTACATTGACAGACTAGGGTCAGTGTGCTCTTCCCTGAGTGTGTTACATTGACAGAGTGGGGTCAGTCTGCTCTTCCCTGCGTGTGTTACATTGACAGAGTGGGGTCAGTCGGCTATGCCCTGGTGGTGTTACTTTGACAGAGTGTGGTCAGTCTGCACTTCCCTGCGTGTGTTACATTGACAGAGTGTGGTCAGCCTGCTCTTCCCTGGGTGTGTTACATTGACAGAGTGGAGTCAGTCTGCACTTCCCTGGGTGTGTTACATTGACAGAGTGGGGTCAGTCTGCTCTTCCCTGGATATGTTACATTGACAGGGTGGGGTCAGTCTGCTCTTCCCTTTGTGAGATACATTGACAGAGTGGGGTCAGTCTGCTCTTCCCTGAGTGAGTTACATTGACAGAATGGGGTCAGTCTGCTCTTCCCAGGGGGTGTTACATTGACAGAGTGGGGTCAGTCGTATCTTCCCTGGGTGAGTTACATTGACAGAGTTGGGTCAGTCTGCACTTCCCTGGGTGTCTTACATTGACACAGAAGGGTCAGTCTGCTCTTACCTGGATGTGTTACATTGACAGAGTGGGGTGAGTCTGCTCTTCCCAGGGTGTGTTACACAGACAGAGTGGAAACAGTTTGCTCTACCCTGGGTGGGTTACATTAACAGAGTGGGGTCAGACTGCTCTACCCTGACTGGGTTACATTGACACAGAGGGGTCAGTCTGCACTTTCTTGGGAGTGTTACATTGACACAGTGGGATCAGTCTCTTCTTCACTGTGTGTGTTACATTGACAGAGTGGGGTCAGTCTGCTCTTCCCTTGGTGTGTTACAGTGACAGAGTGGCGTTAGTCTGCTCTTCCCTGGGTGTGTTACATTGACAGAGTGGGGTCAGTCGGCTCTTCCCTGGGTGTGTTACATTGACAGAGTGCGTGTCAGTCTGCTCTTCCCTGGGTGTGTTACATTGACAGAGTGCGGTCAGTCTGCTCTTCACTGAGAGTGTCACATTGACAGAGTGGGGTCAGTCTGCTCTTCCCTGGGTGTGTATCATTGACAGTGTGGGATCAGTCTGCTCTTCCCTGGGTTTGTTACATTGACAGAGTGGGGTCAGTCTGCTCTTCCCTGGGTGCGTTACATTGACAGAGTGGGGTCAGTCTGTTCTTCCCTGAGTGTGTTACTTTGACAGTTTGGGTTTAGTCTGCTCTTCCCTGGGTGTGTTACATTGACAGAGTGGGGTCAGTCTGCTTTTCCCTGGGTCTGTGATATTGACAGAGTGGGGCCAGTCTGCTCTTCCCTGGGTGCGTTACATAGACAGAGTGGGGTCAGTATGCTCTTCCCTGGGTGTGTTACATTGACAGAACAGGGTCTGTCTGCCATTCCCTGGGTGTGTTACATTGACAGAGTGGGGTTAGTCTGCTCTTCCCTGGGTGTGTTACATTGACAGAGTGCGGTCAGTCTGCTCTTCCCCCGGTGGGTTACATTGAAAGTGTGGGGTCAGTCTGCTCTTCCCTGGGTGTGTTACATTGACAGAGTGGGGTCAGTCTGCTCTTCCCAGGGTGTTTTACATTGACAGAATTGGGTAAGTTTGATCTTCCCTGGGTGTATAACGTTGAGAGAATGGGGTCAGTCTGCTCTTCCCTGTGTGTGTTACATTGACAGAGTGAACTCAGTCTGCTCTTCCCTGGGTGTGTTGCAATGACAGAGTGTGGTCAGTCTGCTCTTCCCTGTGTCTGTTATATTGACCGAGTGAGGTCAGTCTGCTCTTCCCTGGCTGTGTTACATTGCCAGAGTGGTGTCAGTTAGTTCTTCCCTGGGAGTGTTACATTGACAGAGAGTGGTCAGTCTGCTCATCCCTGGGTGTGTAACATTGGCAGAGTGGGGCCAGTCTGCACTTCCCTGGGTGTGTTAAATTGACAGAGTGGGGTCAGTCTGCTCTTCCCTGGCTGGGTTATATTGGCAGAGTGGGGTCAGTCTACTCTTCCCTGGGTGTGTTTCATTGACAGAGGGGGGTCAGTCTGCTCTTCCCTGAGTGTGTTAGATTTACAGGGTGGGGTCAGTCTGCTCTTCCCTGGGTCTGTTATATTGGCAGAGTGGGGTCAGTCTGCTCTTCCCTGGGTGTGTTACATTGACAGAGTGGGGTCAGTCTGCTCTTCCCTGGGTGTGTTACATTGACAGAGTGGGGTCAGTCGGCTCTGCCCTGGTGGTGTTACTTTGACAGAGTGTGGTCAGTCTGCACTTCCCTGGGTGTGTTACATTGACAGAGTGTGGTCAGTCTGCTCTTCCCTGGGTGTGTTACATTGACAGAGTGGAGTCAGTGTGCTCTTCCCTGAGTGTGTTACATTGACAGAGTGGGGTCAGTCTGCTCTTCCCTTTGTGAGTTACATTGACAGACTGGGGTCAGTCTGCTCTTCCCTGGGTGTTTTAGATTGACAGAGTGGGGTGAGTCTGCACTTCCCTGCGCGTGTTACATTGACAGAGTGTGGTCAATCTGCTCTTCCCTGGGTGTGTTACATTGACAGAGTGGAGTCAGTCAGCTCTTCCCTGGGTGGGTTACATTGACAGAGTGGGGTCAGTCTGCTCTTCCCTTTGTGAGTTACATTGACAGACTGGGGTCAGTGTGCTCTTCCCTGAGTGTGTTACATTGACAGAGTGGGTTCAGTCTGCTCTTCCCTGGGTGTGTTACATTGACAGAGTGGGTTCAGTCGGCTCAGCCCTGGTGGTGTTACTTTGACAGAGGGTGGTCAGTCTGCACTTCCCTGCGTGTGTTACATTGACAGAGTGTGGTCAGTCTGCTCTTCCCTGGGTGTGTTACATTGACAGAGTGGTGTCAGTCTGCTCTTCCCTGGGTGTGTTACATTGACAGAGTGGGGTCAGTCTGCTCTTCCCTTTGTGAGTTACATTGACAGACTGGGGTCAGTCTGCTCTTCCCTGGGTGTGTTAGATTGACAGAGTGGGGTGAGTCTGCACTTCCCTGCGCGTGTTACATTGACAGAGTGTGGTCAGTCTGCTCTTCCCTGGGTGTGTTACATTGACAGAGTGGAGTCAGTCAGCTCTTCCCTGTGTGGGTTACATTGACAGAGTGGGGTCAGTCTGCTCTTCCCTTTGTGAGTTACATTGACAGACTGGGGTCAGTGTGCTCTTCCCTGAGTGTGTTACACTGACAGAGTGGGGTCAGTCTGCTCTTCCCTGGGTGTGTTACATTGACAGAGTGGGGTGAGTCTGCTCTTCCCAGGGTGTGTGACACAGACAGAGTGGAAACAGTTTGCTCTTCCCTGGGTGGGTTACATTAACAGAGTGGGGTCAGACTGCTCTACCCTGACTGGGTTACATTGACACAGAGGGGTCAGTCTGCACTTTCTTGGGAGTGTTACATTGACACAGTGGGATCAGTCTCTTCTTCACTGTGTGTGTTACATTGACAGAGTGGGGTCAGTCTGCTCTTCCCTTGGTGTGTTACAGTGACAGAGTGGCGTTAGTCTGCTCTTCCCTGGGTGTGTTACATTGACAGAGTGGGGTCAGTCGGCTCTTCCCTGGGTGTGTTACATTGACAGAGTGCGTGTCAGTCTGCTCTTCCCTGGGTGTGTTACATTGACAGAGTGCGGTCAGTCTGCTCTTCACTGAGAGTGTCACATTGACAGAGTGGGGTCAGTCTGCTCTTCCCTGGGTGTGTATCATTGACAGTGTGGGATCAGTCTGCTCTTCCCTGGGTTTGTTACATTGACAGAGTGGGGTCAGTCTGCTCTTCCCTGGGTGCGTTACATTGACAGAGTGGGGTCAGTCTGTTCTTCCCTGAGTGTGTTACTTTGACAGTTTGGGTTTAGTCTGCTCTTCCCTGGGTGTGTTACATTGACAGAGTGGGGTCAGTCTGCTTTTCCCTGGGTCTGTGATATTGACAGAGTGGGGTCAGTCTGCTCTTCCCTGGGTGCGTTACATAGACAGAGTGGGGTCCGTATGCTCTTCCCTGGGTGTGTTACATTGACAGAACAGGGTCTGTCTGCCATTCCCTGGGTGTGTTACATTGACAGAGTGGGGTCAGTCTGCTCTTCCCTGGGTGTGTTACATTGACAGAGTGGGGTCAGTCTGCTCTTCCCAGGGTGTTTTACATTGACAGAATTGGGTAAGTTTGATCTTCCCTGGGTGGAAAACGTTGAGAGAATGGGGTCTGTCTGCTCTTCCCTGTGTGTGTTACATTGACAGAGTGAACTCAGTCTGCTCTTCCCTGGGTGTGTTGCAATGACAGAGTGTGGTCAGTCTGCTCTTCCCTGTGTCTGTTATATTGACCGAGTGAGGTCAGTCTGCTCTTCCCTGGCTGTGTTACATTGCCAGAGTGGTGTCAGTTAGTTCTTCCCTGGGAGTGTTACATTGACAGAGAGTGGTCAGTCTGCTCATCCCTGGGTGTGTAACATTGGCAGAGTGGGGCCAGTCTGCACTTCCCTGGGTGTGTTAAATTGACAGAGTGGGGTCAGTCTGCTCTTCCCTGGCTGGGTTATATTGGCAGAGTGGGGTCAGTCTACTCTTCCCTGGGTGTGTTTCATTGACAGAGGGGGGTCAGTCTGCTCTTCCCTGAGTGTGTTAGATTGACAGGGTGGGGTCAGTCTGCTCTGCCCTGGGTCTGTTATATTGGCAGAGTGGGGTCAGTCTGCTCTTCCCTGGGTGTGTTACATTGACAGAGTGGGGTCAGTCTGCTCTTCCCTGGGTGTGTTACATTGACAGAGTGGGGTCAGTCGGCTCTGCCCTGGTGGTGTTACTTTGACAGAGTGTGGTCAGTCTGCACTTCCCTGGGTGTGTTACATTGACAGAGTGTGGTCAGTCTGCTCTTCCCTGGGTGTGTTGCATTGACAGAGTGGAGTCAGTGTGCTCTTCCCTGAGTGTGTTACATTGACAGAGTGGGGTCAGTCTGCTCTTCCCTTTGTGAGTTACATTGACAGACTGGGGTCAGTCTGCTCTTCCCTGGGTGTTTTAGATTGACAGAGTGGGGTGAGTCTGCACTTCCCTGCGCGTGTTACATTGACAGAGTGTGGTCAATCTGCTCTTCCCTGGGTGTGTTACATTGACAGAGTGGAGTCAGTCAGCTCTTCCCTGGGTGGGTTACATTGACAGAGTGGGGTCAGTCTGCTCTTCCCTTTGTGAGTTACATTGACAGACTGGGGTCAGTGTGCTCTTCCCTGAGTGTGTTACATTGACAGAGTGGGTTCAGTCTGCTCTTCCCTGGGTGTGTTACATTGACAGAGTGGGTTCAGTCGGCTCAGCCCTGGTGGTGTTACTTTGACAGAGGGTGGTCAGTCTGCACTTCCCTGCGTGTGTTACATTGACAGAGTGTGGTCAGTCTGCTCTTCCCTGGGTGTGTTACATTGACAGAGTGGTGTCAGTCTGCTCTTCCCTGGGTGTGTTACATTGACAGAGTGGGGTCAGTCTGCTCTTCCCTTTGTGAGTTACATTGACAGACTGGGGTCAGTCTGCTCTTCCCTGGGTGTGTTAGATTGACAGAGTGGGGTGAGTCTGCACTTCCCTGCGCGTGTTACATTGACAGAGTGTGGTCAGTCTGCTCTTCCCTGGGTGTGTTACATTGACAGAGTGGAGTCAGTCAGCTCTTCCCTGTGTGGGTTACATTGACAGAGTGGGGTCAGTCTGCTCTTCCCTTTGTGAGTTACATTGACAGACTGGGGTCAGTGTGCTCTTCCCTGAGTGTGTTACATTGACAGAGTGGGGTCAGTCTGCTCTTCCCTGGGTGTGTTACATTGACAGAGTGGGGTCAGTCGGCTATGCCCTGGTGGTGTTACTTTGACAGAGTGTGGTCAGTCTGCACTTCCCTGCGTGTGTTACATTGACAGAGTGTGGTCAGCCTGCTCTTCCCTGGGTGTGTTACATTGACAGAGTGGGGTCAGTCTGCTCTTCCCTTTGTGAGTTACATTGACAGACTGGGGTCAGTCTGCTCTTCCCTTGGTGTGTTAGATTGACAGAGTGGGGTGAGTCTGCACTTCCCTGCGCGTGTTACATTGACAGAGTGTGGTCAGTCTGCTCTTCCCTGGGTGTGTTACATTGACAGAGTGGAGTCAGTCAGCTCTTCCCTGGGTGGGTTACATTGACAGAGTGGGGTCAGTCTGCTCTTCCCTTTGTGAGTTACATTGACAGACTGGGGTCAGTGTGCTCTTCCCTGAGTGTGTTACATTGACAGAGTGGGGTCAGTCTGCTCTTCCCTGGGTGTGTTACATTGACAGAGTGGGGTCAGTCGGCTATGCCCTGGTGGTGTTACTTTGACAGAGTGTGGTCAGTCTGCACTTACCTGCGTGTGTTACATTGACAGAGTGTGGTCAGCCTGCTCTTCCCTGGGTGTGTTACATTGACAGAGTGGTGTCAGTCTGCACTTCCCTGGGTGTGTTACATTGACAGAGTGGGGTCAGTCTGCTGTTCCCTGGATATGTTACATTGATAGGGTGGGGTCAGTCTGCTCTTCCCTTTGTGAGATACATTGACAGAGTGGGTTCAGTCTGCTCTTCCCTGAGTGAGTTACATTGACAGAATGGGATCAGTCTGCTCTTCCCAGGGGGTGTTACATTGACAGAGTGGGGTCAGTCGTATCTTCCCTGGGTGAGTTACATTGACAGAGTTGGGTCAGTCTGCACTTCCCTGGGTGTCTTACATTGACAGAGAAGGGTCAGTCTGCTCTTACCTGGATGTGTTACATTGACAGAGTGGGGTGAGTCTGCTCTTCCCAGGGTGTGTTACACAGACAGAGTGGAAACAGTTTGCTCTTCCCTGGGTGGGTTACATTAACAGAGTGGGGTCAGACTGCTCTACCCTGACTGGGTTACATTGACAGAGTGGGGTCAGTCAGCTCTTCGCTGGGTGCGTTACATTGACAGAGTGGGGTCAGTCTTGTCTTCCCTGGGTGTGTTACATTGACACAGAGGGGTCAGTCTGCACTTTCCTGTGAGTGTTACATTGACACAGTGGGATCAGTCTCTTCTTCACTGTGTGTGTTACATTGACAGAGTGGGGTCAGTCTGCTCTTCCCCGGGTGTGTTACATTGAGAGAGTGGCGTTCGTCTGCTCTTCCCTGGGTGTGTTACATTGACAGAGTGGGGTCAGTCGGCTCTTCCCTGGGTGTGTTACATTGACAGAGTGCGGTCAGTCTGCTCTTCCCTGGGTGTGTTACATTGACAGAGTGCGGTCAGTCTGCTCTTCACTGAGAGTGTCACATTGACAGAGTGGGGTCAGTCTGCTCTTCCCTGGGTGTGTATCATTGACAGTGTGGGATCAGTCTGCTCTTCCCTGGGTTTGTTACATTGACAGAGTGGGGTCAGTCTGCTCTTCCCTGGGTGCGTTACATTGACAGAGTGTGGTCAGTCTGTTCTTCCCTGAGTGTGTTACTTTGACAGAGTGGGTTTAGTCTGCTCTTCCCTGGGTGTGTTACATTGACAGAGTGGGGTCAGTCTGCTTTTCCCTGGGTCTGTGATATTGACAGAGTGGGGTCAGTCTGCTCTTCCCTGGGTGCGTTACATAGACAGAGTGGGGTCAGTATGCTCTTCCCTGGGTGTGTTACATGGACAGAACAGGGTCTGTCTGCCTTTCCCTGGGTGTGTTACATTGACAGAGTGGGGTTAGTCTGCTCTTCCCTGGGTGTGTTACATTGACAGAGTGCGGTCAGTCTGCTCTTCCCCCGGTGGGTTACATTAAAAGTGTGGGGTCAGTCTGCTCTTCCCTGGGTGTGTTACATTGACAGAGTGGGGTCAGTCTGCTCTTCCCAGGGTGTTTGACATTGACAGAATTGGGTAAGTTTGATCTTCCCTGGGTGTATAACGTTGAGAGAATGGGGTCAGTCTGCTCTTCCCTGTGTGTGTTACATTGACAGAGTGAACTCAGTCTGCTCTTCCCTGGGTGTGTTGCAATGACAGAGTGTGGTCAGTCTGCTCTTCCCTGTGTCTGTTATATTGACCGAGTGAGGTCAGTCTGCTCTTCCCTGGCTGTGTTACATTGCCAGAGTGGTGTCAGTTAGTTCTTCCCTGGGAGTGTTACATTGACAGAGAGTGGTCAGTCTGCTCATCCCTGGGTGTGTAACATTGGCAGAGTGGGGCCAGTCTGCACTTCCCTGGGTGTGTTAAATTGACAGAGTGGGGTCAGTCTGCTCTTCCCTGGCTGGGTAATATTGGCAGAGTGGGGTCAGTCTACTCTTCCCTGGGTGTGTTTCATTGACAGAGGGGGGTCAGTCTGCTCTTCCCTGAGTGTGTTACATTGACAGGGTGGGGTCAGTCTGCTCTTCCCTGGGTCTGTTACATTGACAGAGTGGGGTCAGTCTGCTCTGCCCTGGTGGTGTTACTTTGACAGAGTGTGGTCAGTCTGCACTTCCCTGCGTGTGTTACATTGACAGAGTGTGGTCAGTCTGCTCTTCCCTGGGTGTGTTACATTGACAGAGTGGAGTCAGTCTGCTCTTCCCTGGGTGTGTTACATTGACAGAATGGGGTCAGTCTGCTCTTCCCTTTGTGAGTTACATTGACAGAGTGGAGTCAGTCTGCTCTTCCCTGGGTGTGTTAGATTGACAGAGTGGGGTGAGTCTGCACTTCCCTGCGCGTGTTACATTGACAGTGTTTGGTCAGTCTGCTCTTCCCTGGGTGTGTTACATTGACAGAGGGGAGTCAGTCAGCTCTTCCCTGGGTGGGTTACATTGACAGAGTGGGGTCAGTCTGCTCTTCCCTTTGTGAGTTACATTGACAGACTGGGGTCAGTGTGCTCTTCCCTGAGTGTGTTACATTGACAGAGTGCGGTCAGTCTGCTCTTCCCTGGGTGTGTTACATTGACAGAGTGGGGTCAGTCTGCTCTTCCCTGGGTGTGTTACATTGACAGAGGGGGGTCAGTCTGCTCTTCCCTGAGTGTGTTACATTGACAGAGTGGGGTCAGTCTGCTCTTCCCTGGGTGTGTTACATTGACAGAGTGGGGTCAGTCTGATCTTCCCTGGGTGTGTATCATTGACAGAGGGGGGTCAGTCTGCTCTTCCCTGAGTGTGTTACATTGACAGAGTGGGGTCAGTCTGCTCTTCCCTGGGTGTGTTACATTGACAGAGTGTGGTCAGCGTGCACTTCCCTGGGTGTTTTAAATTGACAGAGTGGGGTCAGTCTGCTCTTCCCTGGGTGCGTGACATTGACAGAGTGGGGTCAGTCTGCTCTTCCCTGGGTGTGTTACTTTGACGGAGTGGGGTCAGTCTGCTCTTCCCTGCGTGTGTTACATTGATAGAGTGGGGTCAGTCTGCTGTTGCCTGGGTATGTTACATTGACAGAGTGGGTTCAGTCTGCTCTTCCCTGGCTTTGGTACATTGACAGAGTGGGGTCAGTCTGCTCTTCCCTGGGTGTGTTACTTTGACAGAGTGGGGTCAGTCTGCTCTTCCCTGGGTGTGTTACATTGACAGAGAGGGGACAGTGTGCTCTTCCCTGGGTGTGTTACAATGACAGAGTGGGGTCAGTCTGCTCTTCCTTGGGTGGTTTACATTGACAGAGTGGGGTCAGTCTGCTCTTCCCGCTTTGTGTTACATTGACAGAGTTGGGTCAGTCTGATCTTCCCTGGGTGTATAACGTTGACAGAAATGGGTCAGTCTGCTCTTCCCTGGGTGTGTTGCAATGACAGAGTTGGGTCAGTCTGCCCTTCCCTGTGTGTGTAACATTGACAGAGTGGGGTCAGTCTGCTCTTCCCTAGGTGAGTTATATTGACAGAGTGAGGTCAGTCTGCTCTTCCCTGAGTGTGTTACATTGACAGAGTGGGGTCAGTCTGCTCTTCCCTAGGTGAGTTACATTGAGATAGAGGGGTCACTCTGGTCTCCCCTGGGTGTGTTACATTGACAGAGTTAGGTGAGTCTGCTCTTCCCTGGGTCTGTGATATTGACAGAGTGGGGTCAGTCTGCTCTTCCCTGGGTGTGTTACATTGACAGAGTGGGGTCAGTCTGCACTTCCCTGGGTGTGTTACATTGAAAGAGTGGGGTCAGTCTGCTCTTCCCTGGGTGAGTTACATGGAGGGAGAGGTGTCAGTCTGCTCTTCCCTGGGTGTGTTACATTGACAGAGTGCGGTCAGTCTGCTCTTCCCTGGGTGTGTTACATTGACAGAGTGGGGACAGTCAGCTCTTCCCTGGGTGTGTTACATTGACAGAGTGAGGTCAGTCTGCTCTTCCCTGAGTGTGTTACTTTGACAGAGTGGGAAGAGTCTGCTCTTCCCTGAGTGTGTTACTTTGACAGAGTGGGGTCAGTCTGCTCATCCCTAGGTGAGTTACATTGTGATAGAGGGGTCACTCTTGTCTCCCCTGGGTGTGTTACATTGACAGAGTTGGGTGAGTCTGCTCTTCCCTGGGTCTGTGATAATGACAGAGTGGGGTCAGTCTGCTCCTCCCTGGGTGGGTTAACATGACTGTGTGCGGTCAGTCTGCTCTTCCCTGGGTGGGTTACATTGACAGAATGGGGTCAGTCTGCTCTTCCCTGGGTGAGTTACATGGAGGGAGAGGGGTCAGTCTGCTCTTCACTGGGTGGGTTACATTGACAGAGTGGGGTCAGTCTGCTCTTCCCTGGGTGTGTTACATTGACAGAGTGGGGTCAGTCTGTTCTTCCCTGGGTGGGTTACATTGACAGAACGGGGTCTGTCTGCTCTTCCCTGGTTGTGTTACATTGACAGAGTGGGGTCAGTCTGCTCTTCCCTGTGTGTGTTACATTGACAGAGTGGGGTAAGTCTGCTCTCCCCTGGGTGTCTTACATTGACAGAGTGGGGTCAGTCTCTTCTTCCCTGGGTGTGTTACATTGACAGAATGGGGTCAGTCTGCTCTTCCCTGGGTGTGTTACATTGACAGAGTGGGGTCAGTCTGCTCTTCCCTGGGTCTGTTACATTGACAGAGTGGGGTAAATCTGCTCTTCCCTGGCTGTGTTACATTGACAGGGAGGGGTCAGTCTGCTCTTCCCTGGGTGGGTTACATTGACCGAGTGCGGTCAGTCTGCTCTTCCCTGGATGTGTTACATTGAAAGTGTGGGGTCAGTCTGCTCTTCCCTGGGTGTGTTACATTGACACAGTTGGATCAATCTGCTCTTCCCTGGGTGTGTTACATTGACAGAGTGCGGTCAGTCTGCTCTTCCCTGGGTGCGTGACATTGACAGAGTGGGGTCAGTCTGTTCTTCCCTGGGTGTGTTACATTGGCAGAATGGGGTCAGTCTGCCCTTCCCTGTGTGTGTAACATTGACAGAGTGGGGTCAGTCTGCTCTTCCCTAGGTAAGTTACATTGACAGAGTGAGGTCAGTCTGCTCTTCCCTGAGTGTGTTACTTTGACAGAGTGGGGTCAGTCTGCTCTTGCCTAGGTGAGTTACATTTAGATAGAGGGGTCACTCTGGTCTCCCCTGGGTGTGTTACATTGACAGAGTTGGGTGAGTCTGCTCTTCCCTGTGTCTGTGATATTGACAGAGTGGGGTCAGTCTGCTCTTCCCTGGGTGTGTTACATTGACAGAGTGGGGTCAGTCTGCACTTCCCTGGGTGTGTTACATTGAAAGAGTGGGGTCAGTCTGCTCTTCCCTGGGTGAGTTACACGGAGGGAGAGGTGTCAGTCTGCTCTTCCCTGGGTGTGTTACATTGACAGAGTGTGGTCAGTCTGCTCTTCCCTGGGTGTGTTACATTGACAGAGTGGGGACAGTCAGCTCTTCCCTGGGTGTGTTACATTGACAGAGTGAGGTCAGTCTGCTCTTCCCTGGGTGTGTTACATTGACAGAGTGGGGTCAGTCTACTCTTCACTGGGTGTCTTACATTGACCGAGTGAGGTCAGTCTGCTCTTCCCTGGCTGTGTTATATTGCCAGAGTGGTGTCAGTTAGTTCTTCCCTGGGAGTGTTACATTGACAGAGAGTGGTCAGTCTGCTCATCCCTGGGTGTGTAACATTGGCAGAGTGGGGCCAGTCTGCACTTCCCTGGGTGTGTTAAATTGACAGAGTGGGGTCAGTCTGGTCTTCCCTGGCTGGGTAATATTGGCAGAGTGGGGTCAGTCTGCTCTTCCCTGCGCGTGTTACATTGACAGAGTGGAGTCAGTCAGCTCTTCCCTGGGTGGGTTACATTGACAGAGTGGGGTCAGTCTGCTCTTCCCTTTGTGAGTTACATTGACAGACTGGGGTCAGTGTGCTCTTCCCTGAGTGTGTTACATTGACAGAGTGGGGTCAGTCTGCTCTTCCCTGGGTGTGTTACATTGACAGAGTGGGGTCAGTCTGCTCTTCCCTGAGTGTGTTACATTGACAGAGTGGGGTCAGTCTGCTCTTCCCTGGGTGTGTTACATTGACAGAGTGGGGTCAGTCTGATCTTCCCTGGGTGTGTATCATTGACAGAGGGGGGTCAGTCTGCTCTTCCCTGAGTGTGTTACATTGACAGAGTGGGGTCAGTCTGCTCTTCCCTGGGTGTGTTACATTGACAGAGTGTGGTCAGCGTGCACTTCCCTGGGTGTTTTAAATTGACAGAGTGGGGTCAGTCTGCTCTTCCCTGGGTGCGTGACATTGACAGAGTGGGGTCAGTCTGCTCTTCCCTGGGTGTGTTACTTTGACGGAGTGGGGTCAGTCTGCTCTTCCCTGCGTGTGTTACATTGATAGAGTGGGGTCAGTCTGCTGTTGCCTGGGTATGTTACATTGACAGAGTGGGTTCAGTCTGCTCTTCCCTGGCTTTGTTACATTGACAGAGTGGGGTCAGTCTGCTCTTCCCTGGGTGTGTTACTTTGACAGAGTGGGGTCAGTCTGCTCTTCCCTGGGTGTGTTACATTGACAGAGAGGGGACAGTGTGCTCTTCCCTGGGTGTGTTACAATGACAGAGTGGGGTCAGTCTGCTCTTCCCGCTTTGTGTTACATTGACAGAGTTGGGTCAGTCTGATCTTCCCTGGGTGTATAACGTTGACAGAAATGGGTCAGTCTGCTCTTCCCTGGGTGTGTTGCAATGACAGAGTTGGGTCAGTCTGCCCTTCCCTGTGTGTGTAACATTGACAGAGTGGGGTCAGTCTGCTCTTCCCTAGGTGAGTTATATTGACAGAGTGAGGTCAGTCTGCTCTTCCCTGAGTGTGTTACATTGACAGAGTGGGGTCAGTCTGCTCTTCCCTAGGTGAGTTACATTGAGATAGAGGGGTCACTCTGGTCTCCCCTGGGTGTGTTACATTGACAGAGTTAGGTGAGTCTGCTCTTCCCTGGGTCTGTGATATTGACAGAGTGGGGTCAGTCTGCTCTTCCCTGGGTGTGTTACATTGACAGAGTGGGGTCAGTCTGCACTTCCCTGGGTGTGTTACATTGAAAGAGTGGGGTCAGTCTGCTCTTCCCTGGGTGAGTTACATGGAGGGAGAGGTGTCAGTCTGCTCTTCCCTGGGTGTGTTACATTGACAGAGTGCGGTCAGTCTGCTCTTCCCTGGGTGTGTTACATTGACAGAGTGGGGACAGTCAGCTCTTCCCTGGGTGTGTTACATTGACAGAGTGAGGTCAGTCTGCTCTTCCCTGAGTGTGTTACTTTGACAGAGTGGGAAGAGTCTGCTCTTCCCTGAGTGTGTTACTTTGACAGAGTGGGGTCAGTCTCCTCATCCCTAGGTGAGTTACATTGTGATAGAGGGGTCACTCTTGTCTCCCCTGGGTGTGTTACATTGACAGAGTTGGGTGAGTCTGCTCTTCCCTGGGTCTGTGATAATGACAGAGTGGGGTCAGTCTGCTCCTCCCTGGGTGGGTTAACATGACTGTGTGCGGTCAGTCTGCTCTTCCCTGGGTGGGTTACATTGACAGAATGGGGTCAGTCTGCTCTTCCCTGGGTGAGTTACATGGAGGGAGAGGGGTCAGTCTGCTCTTCACTGGGTGGGTTACATTGACAGAGTGGGGTCAGTCTGCTCTTCCCTGGGTGTGTTACATTGACAGAGTGGGGTCAGTCTGTTCTTCCCTGGGTGGGTTACATTGACAGAACGGGGTCTGTCTGCTCTTCCCTGGTTGTGTTACATTGACAGAGTGGGGTCAGTCTGCTCTTCCCTGTGTGTGTTACATTGACAGAGTGGGGTAAGTCTGCTCTCCCCTGGGTGTCTTACATTGACAGAGTGGGGTCAGTCTCTTCTTCCCTGGGTGTGTTACATTGACAGAATGGGGTCAGTCTGCTCTTCCCTGGGTGTGTTACATTGACAGAGTGGGGTCAGTCTGCTCTTCCCTGGGTCTGTTACATTGACAGAGTGGGGTAAATCTGCTCTTCCCTGGCTGTGTTACATTGACAGGGAGGGGTCAGTCTGCTCTTCCCTGGGTGGGTTACATTGACCGAGTGCGGTCAGTCTGCTCTTCCCTGGATGTGTTACATTGAAAGTGTGGGGTCAGTCTGCTCTTCCCTGGGTGTGTTACATTGACACAGTTGGATCAATCTGCTCTTCCCTGGGTGTGTTACATTGACAGAGTGCGGTCAGTCTGCTCTTCCCTGGGTGCGTGACATTGACAGAGTGGGGTCAGTCTGTTCTTCCCTGGGTGTGTTACATTGGCAGAATGGGGTCAGTCTGCCCTTCCCTGTGTGTGTAACATTGACAGAGTGGGGTCAGTCTGCTCTTCCCTAGGTAAGTTACATTGACAGAGTGAGGTCAGTCTGCTCTTCCCTGAGTGTGTTACTTTGACAGAGTGGGGTCAGTCTGCTCTTGCCTAGGTGAGTTACATTTAGATAGAGGGGTCACTCTGGTCTCCCCTGGGTGTGTTACATTGACAGAGTTGGGTGAGTCTGCTCTTCCCTGTGTCTGTGATATTGACAGAGTGGGGTCAGTCTGCTCTTCCCTGGGTGTGTTACATTGACAGAGTGGGGTCAGTCTGCACTTCCCTGGGTGTGTTACATTGAAAGAGTGGGGTCAGTCTGCTCTTCCCTGGGTGAGTTACACGGAGGGAGAGGTGTCAGTCTGCTCTTCCCTGGGTGTGTTACATTGACAGAGTGTGGTCAGTCTGCTCTTCCCTGGGTGTGTTACATTGACAGAGTGGGGACAGTCAGCTCTTCCCTGGGTGTGTTACATTGACAGAGTGAGGTCAGTCTGCTCTTCCCTGGGTGTGTTACATTGACAGAGTGGGGTCAGTCTACTCTTCACTGGGTGTCTTACATTGACCGAGTGAGGTCAGTCTGCTCTTCCCTGGCTGTGTTATATTGCCAGAGTGGTGTCAGTTAGTTCTTCCCTGGGAGTGTTACATTGACAGAGAGTGGTCAGTCTGCTCATCCCTGGGTGTGTAACATTGGCAGAGTGGGGCCAGTCTGCACTTCCCTGGGTGTGTTAAATTGACAGAGTGGGGTCAGTCTGGTCTTCCCTGGCTGGGTAATATTGGCAGAGTGGGGTCAGTCTGCTCTTCCCTGCGCGTGTTACATTGACAGAGTGGAGTCAGTCAGCTCTTCCCTGGGTGGGTTACATTGACAGAGTGGGGTCAGTCTGCTCTTCCCTTTGTGAGTTACATTGACAGACTGGGGTCAGTGTGCTCTTCCCTGAGTGTGTTACATTGACAGAGTGGGGTCAGTCTGCTCTTCCCTGGGTGTGTTACATTGACAGAGTG